>NW_027556779.1:0-37176 GCF_964204865.1 Styela clava
AACACCAATAACCCTGCTAAAACGCTTAAAAACAGTGAAAAACCGTCAAAAAACACCAATAACCCTGCTAAAACGCTTAAAAACAGTGAAAAACCGTCAGATAAAAACACCAATAACCCTGCTAAAACGCTTAAAAACAGTGAAAAACCGTCAAAAAACACCAATAACCCTGCTAAAACGCTTAAAAACAGTGAAAAACCGTCAAAAAACACCAATAACCCTGCTAAAACGCTTAAAAACAGTGAAAAACCGTCAAAAAACACCAATAACCCTGCTAAAACGCTTAAAAACAGTGAAAAACCGTCAAAAAACACCAATAACCCTGCTAAAACGCTTAAAAACAGTGAAAAACCGTCAAAAAACACCAATAACCCTGCTAAAACGCTTAAAAACAGTGAAAAACCGTCAAAAAACACCAATAACCCTGCTAAAACGCTTAAAAACAGTGAAAAACCGTCAAAAAACACCAATAACCCTGCTAAAACGCTTAAAAACAGTGAAAAACCGTCAAAAAACACCAATAACCCTGCTAAAACGCTTAAAAACAGTGAAAAACCGTCAAAAAACACCAATAACCCTGCTAAAACGCTTAAAAACAGTGAAAAACCGTCAAAAAACACCAATAACCCTGCTAAAACGCTTAAAAACAGTGAAAAACCGTCAAAAAACACCAATAACCCTGCTAAAACGCTTAAAAACAGTGAAAAACCGTCAAAAAACACCAATAACCCTGCTAAAACGCTTAAAAACAGTGAAAAACCGTCAAAAAACACCAATAACCCTGCTAAAACGCTTAAAAACAGTGAAAAACCGTCAAAAAACACCAATAACCCTGCTAAAACGCTTAAAAACAGTGAAAAACCGTCAAAAAACACCAATAACCCTGCTAAAACGCTTAAAAACAGTGAAAAACCGTCAAAAAACACCAATAACCCTGCTAAAACGCTTAAAAACAGTGAAAAACCGTCAAAAAACACCAATAACCCTGCTAAAACGCTTAAAAACAGTGAAAAACCGTCAAAAAACACCAATAACCCTGCTAAAACGCTTAAAAACAGTGAAAAACCGTCAAAAAACACCAATAACCCTGCTAAAACGCTTAAAAACAGTGAAAAACCGTCAAAAAACACCAATAACCTGCTAAAACGCTTCAAAACAGTAAAAAACGTCAAAAACACCAATAACCTTGCTAAAACGCTTAAAAACAGTAAAAAACCGTCAAAAAACACCAATAACCCTGCTAAAACGCTTAAAAACAGTGAAAAACAGTCAAAAAACACCAATAACCCAGCTAAAACGCTTAAAAACAGTGAAAAACCGTCAAAAAACACCAATAACCCTGCTAAAACGCTTGAAAACAGTGAAAAACCGTCAAAAAACACCAATAACCCTGCTAAAACGCTTAAACACAGTGAAAAACCGTCAAAAAACACCAATAACCCTGCTAAAACGCTTAAAAACAGTGAAAAACCGTCAAAAAACACCAATAACCCTGCTAAAACGCTTAAAAACAGTGAAAAACCGTCAAAAAACACCAATAACCCTGCTAAAACGCTTAAAAACAGTGAAAAACCGTCAAAAAACACCAATAACCCTGCTAAAACGCTTAAAAACAATGAAAAACCGTCAAAAAACACCAATAACCCTGCTAAAACGCTTAAAAACAGTGAAAAACCGTCAAAAAACACCAATAACCCTGCTAAAACGCTTAAAAACAGTGAAAAACCGTCAAAAATCACCAATAACCCTGCTAAAACGCTTAAAAACAGTGAAAAACCGTCAAAAAACACCAATAACCCTGCTAAAACGCTTAAAAACAGTGAAAAACCGTCAAAAAACACCAATAACCCTGCTAAAACGCTTAAAAACAGTGAAAAACCGTCAAAAAACACCAATAACCCTGCTAAAACGCTTAAAAACAGTGAAAAACCGTCAAAAAACACCAATAACCCTGCTAAAACGCTTAAAAACAGTGAAAAACCGTCAAAAAACACCAATAACCCTGCTAAAACGCTTAAAAACAGTGAAAAACCGTCAAAAAACACCAATAACCTGCTAAAACGCTTAAAAACAGTGAAAAACCGTCAAAAAACACCAATAACCCTGCTAAAACGCTTAAAAACAGTGAAAAACCGTCAAAAAACACCAATAACCCTGCTAAAACGCTTCAAAACAGTAAAAAAACGTCAAAAAACACCAATAACCTTGCTAAAACGCTTAAAAACAGTAAAAACCGTCAAAAAACACCAATAACCCTGCTAAAACGCTTAAAAACAGTGAAAAACAGTCAAAAAACACCAATAACCCAGCTAAAACGCTTAAAAACAGTGAAAAACCGTCAAAAAACACCAATAACCCTGCTAAAACGCTTGAAAACAGTGAAAAACCGTCAAAAAACACCAATAACCCTGCTAAAACGCTTAAACACAGTGAAAAACCGTCAAAAAACACCAATAACCCTGCTAAAACGCTTAAAACAGTGAAAAACCGTCAAAAAACACCAATAACCCTGCTAAAACGCTTAAAAACAGTGAAAAACCGTCAAAAAACACCAATAACCCTGCTAAAACGCTTAAAAACAGTGAAAAACCGTCAAAAAACACCAATAACCCTGCTAAAACGCTTAAAAACAGTGAAAAACCGTCAAAAAACACCAATAACCCTGCTAAAACGCTTAAAAACAGTGGAAAACCGTCAAAAAACACCAATAACCCTGCTAAAACGCTTAAAAACAGTGAAAAACCGTCAAAAAACACCAATAACCCTGCTAAAACGCTTAAAAACAGTGAAAAACCGTCAAAAAACACCAATAACCCTGCTAAAACGCTTAAAAACAGTGAAAAACCGTCAAAAAACACCAATAACCCTGCTAAAACGCTTAAAAACAGTGAAAACCCGTCAAAAAACACCAATAACCCTGCTAAAACGCTTAAAAACAGTGAAAAACCGTCAAAAAACACCAATAACCCTGCTAAAACGCTTAAAAACAGTGAAAAACCGTCAAAAAACACTAATAACCCTGCTAAAACGCTTAAAAACAGTGAAAAACCGCCAAAAAACACCAATAACCCTGCTAAAACGCTTAAAAACAGTGAAAAACCGTCAAAACACACCAATAACCCTGCTAAAACGCTTAAAAACAGTGAAATACCGTCAAAAAACACCAATAACCCTGCTAAAACGCTTAAAAACAGTGAAAAACCGTCAAAAAACACCAATAACCCTGCTAAAACGCTTAAAAACAGTGAAAAACCGTCAAAAAACACCAATAACCCTGCTAAAACGCTTAAAAACAGTGAAAAACCGTCAAAAACACTAATAACCCTGCTAAAACGCTTAAAAACAGTGAAAAACCGTCAAAAAACACCAATAACCTTGCTAAAACGCTTAAAAACAGTAAAAAACCGTCAAAAAACACCAATAACCCTGCTAAAACGCTTAAAAACAGTGAAAAACCGTCAAAAAACACCAATAACCCTGCTAAAACGCTTAAAAACAGTGAAAAACCGTCAAAAAACACCAATAACCCTGCTAAAACGCTTAAAAACAGTGAAAAACCGTCAAAAAACACCAATAACCCTGCTAAAACGCTTAAAAACAGTGAAAAACCGTCAAAAAACACCAATAACCCTGCTAAAACGCTTAAAACAGTGAAAAACCGTCAAAAAACACCAATAACCCTGCTAAAACGCTTAAAAACAGTGAAAAACCGTCAAAAATCACCAATAACCCTGCTAAAACGCTTAAAAACAGTGAAAAACCGTCAAAAAACACCAATAACCCTGCTAAAACGCTTAAAAACAGTGAAAAACCGTCAAAAAACACCAATAACCCTGCTAAAACGCTTAAAAACAGTGAAAAACCGTCAAAAAACACCAATAACCCTGCTAAAACGCTTAAAAACAGTGAAAAACCGTCAAAAAACACCAATAACCCTGCTAAAACGCTTAAAACAGTGAAAAACAGTCAAAAACACCAATAACCCAGCTAAAACGCTTAAAAACAGTGAAAAACCGTCAAAAAACACCAATAACCCTGCTAAAACGCTTGAAAACAGTGAAAAACCGTCAAAAAACACCAATAACCCTGCTAAAACGCTTAAACACAGTGAAAAACCGTCAAAAAACACCAATAACCCTGCTAAAACGCTTAAAACAGTGAAAAACCGTCAAAAAACACCAATAACCCTGCTAAAACGCTTAAAAACAGTGAAAAACCGTCAAAAAACACCAATAACCCTGCTAAAACGCTTAAAAACAGTGAAAAACCGTCAAAAAACACCAATAACCCTGCTAAAACGCTTAAAAACAGTGAAAAACCGTCAAAAAACACCAATAACCCTGCTAAAACGCTTAAAAACAGTGGAAAACCGTCAAAAAACACCAATAACCCTGCTAAAACGCTTAAAAACAGTGAAAAACCGTCAAAAAACACCAATAACCCTGCTAAAACGCTTAAAAACAGTGAAAAACCGTCAAAAAACACCAATAACCCTGCTAAAACGCTTAAAAACAGTGAAAAACCGTCAAAAAACACCAATAACCCTGCTAAAACGCTTAAAAACAGTGAAAACCCGTCAAAAAACACCAATAACCCTGCTAAAACGCTTAAAAACAGTGAAAAACCGTCAAAAAACACCAATAACCCTGCTAAAACGCTTAAAAACAGTGAAAAACCGTCAAAAAACACTAATAACCCTGCTAAAACGCTTAAAAACAGTGAAAAACCGCCAAAAAACACCAATAACCCTGCTAAAACGCTTAAAAACAGTGAAAAACCGTCAAAACACACCAATAACCCTGCTAAAACGCTTAAAAACAGTGAAATACCGTCAAAAAACACCAATAACCCTGCTAAAACGCTTAAAAACAGTGAAAAACCGTCAAAAAACACCAATAACCCTGCTAAAACGCTTAAAAACAGTGAAAAACCGTCAAAAAACACCAATAACCCTGCTAAAACGCTTAAAAACAGTGAAAAACCGTCAAAAAACACTAATAACCCTGCTAAAACGCTTAAAAACAGTGAAAAACCGTCAAAAAACACCCAATAACCTTGCTAAAACGCTTAAAAACAGTAAAAAACCGTCAAAAAACACCAATAACCCTGCTAAAACGCTTAAAAACAGTGAAAAACCGTCAAAAAACACCAATAACCCTGCTAAAACGCTTAAAAACAGTGAAAAACCGTCAAAAAACACCAATAACCCTGCTAAAACGCTTAAAAACAGTGAAAAACCGTCAAAAAACACCAATAACCCTGCTAAAACGCTTAAAAACAGTGAAAAACCGTCAAAAAACACCAATAACCCTGCTAAAACGCTTAAAAACAGTGAAAAACCGTCAAAAAACACCAATAACCCTGCTAAAACGCTTTAAAACAGTGAAAAACCGTCAAAAAACACCAATAACCCTGCTAAAACGCTTAAAAACAGTGAAAAACCGTCAAAAAACACCAATAACCCTGCTATAACGCTTAAAAACAGTGAAAAACCGTCAAAAAACACCAATAACCCTGCTAAAACGCTTAAAAACAGTGAAAAACCGTCGAAAAACACCAATAACCCTGCTAAAACGCTTAAAAACAGTGAAAAACCGTCAAAAAACACCAATAACCCTGCTAAAACGCTTAAAAACAGTGAAAAACCGTCAAAAAACACCAATAACCCTGCTAAAACGCTTAAAAACAGTGAAAAACCGTCAAAAAACACCAATAACCCTGCTAAAACGCTTAAAAACAGTGAAAAACCGTCAAAAAACACCAATAACCCTGCTAAAACGCTTAAAAACAGTGAAAAACCGTCAAAAAACACCAATAACCCTGCTAAAACGCTTAAAACAGTGAAAAACCGTCAAAAAACACCAATAACCCTGCTAAAACGCTTAAAAAACAGTGAAAAACCGTCAAAAAACACCAATAACCCTGCTAAAACGCTTAAACAGTGAAAAAACGTCAAAAAACACCAATAACCCTGCTAAAACGCTTAAAAACAGTGAAAAACCGTCAAAAAACACCAATAACCCTGCTAAAACGCTTAAAAACAGTGAAAAACCGTCAAAAAACACCAATAACCCTGCTAAAACGCTTAAAAACAATGAAAAACCGTCAAAAAACACCAATAACCCTGCTAAAACGCTTAAAAACAGTGAAAAACCGTCAAAAAACACCAATAACTCTGCTAAAACGCTTAAAAACAGTGAAAAACCGTCAAAAAACACCAATAACCCTGCTAAAACGCTTAAAAACAGTGAAAAACCGTCAAAAAACACCAATAACCCTGCTAAAACGCTTAAAAACAGTGAAAAACCGTCAAAAAACACCAATAACCCTGCTAAAACGCTTAAAAAC
Organism: Styela clava; assembly: GCF_964204865.1. Classification (NCBI taxonomy): domain Eukaryota; kingdom Metazoa; phylum Chordata; class Ascidiacea; order Stolidobranchia; family Styelidae; genus Styela; species Styela clava. The sequence continues at coordinate 6,349 of NW_027556779.1, forward strand.
AGTGAAAAACCGTCAAAACACACCAATAACCCTGCTAAAACGCTTAAAACAGTGAAATACCGTCAAAAAACACCAATAACCCTGCTAAAACGCTTAAAAACAGTGAAAAACCGTCAAAAAACACCAATTACCCTGCTAAAACGCTTAAAAACAGTGAAAAACCGTCAAAAAACACCAATAACCCTGCTAAAACGCTTAAAAACAGTGAAAAACCGTCAAAAAACACTAATAACCCTGCTAAAACGCTTAAAAACAGTGAAAAACCGTCAAAAAACACCAATAACCTTGCTAAAACGCTTAAAAACAGTAAAAAACCGTCAAAAAACACCAATAACCCTGCTAAAACGCTTAAAAACAGTGAAAAACCGTCAAAAAACACCAATAATCCTGCTAAAACGCTTAAAAACAGTGAAAAACCGTCAAAAAACACCAATAACCCTGCTAAAACGCTTAAAAACAGTGAAAAACCGTCAAAAAACACCAATAACCCTGCTAAAACGCTTAAAAACAGTGAAAAACCGTCAAAAAACACCAATAACCCTGCTAAAACGCTTAAAAACAGTGAAAAACCGTCAAAAAACACCAATAACCCTGCTAAAACGCTTTAAAACAGTGAAAAACCGTCAAAAAACACCAATAACCCTGCTAAAACGCTTAAAAACAGTGAAAAACCGTCAAAAAACACCAATAACCCTGCTATAACGCTTAAAAACAGTGAAAAACCGTCAAAAAACACCAATAACCCTGCTAAAACGCTTAAAAACAGTGAAAAACCGTCGAAAAACACCAATAACCCTGCTAAAACGCTTAAAAACAGTGAAAAACCGTCAAAAAACACCAATAACCCTGCTAAAACGCTTAAAAACAGTGAAAACCGTCAAAAAACACCAATAACCCTGCTAAAACGCTTAAAAACAGTGAAAAACCGTCAAAAAACACCAATAACCCTGCTAAAACGCTTAAAAACAGTGAAAAACCGTCAAAAAACACCAATAACCCTGCTAAAACGCTTAAAAACAGTGAAAAACCGTCAAAAAACACCAATAACCCTGCTAAAACGCTTAAAAACAGTGAAAAACCGTCAAAAAACACCAATAACCCTGCTAAAACGCTTAAACAGTGAAAAAAGTCAAAAAACACCAATAACCCTGCTAAAACGCTTAAAAACAGTGAAAAACCGTCAAAAAACACCAATAACCCTGCTAAAACGCTTAAAAACAGTGAAAAACCGTCAAAAAACACCAATAACCCTGCTAAAACGCTTAAAAACAATGAAAAACCGTCAAAAAACACCAATAACCCTGCTAAAACGCTTAAAAACAGTGAAAAACCGTCAAAAAACACCAATAACTCTGCTAAAACGCTTAAAAACAGTGAAAAACCGTCAAAAAACACCAATAACCCTGCTAAAACGCTTAAAAACAGTGAAAAACCGTCAAAAAACACCAATAACCCTTCTAAAACGCTTAAAAACAATGAAAAACCGTCAAAAAACACCAATAACCCTGCTAAAACGCTTAAAAACAGTGAAAAACCGTCAAAAAACACCAATAACCCTGCTAAAACGCTTAAAAACAGTGAAAAACCGTCAAAAAACACCAATAACCCTGCTAAAACGCTTAAAAACAGTGAAAAACCGTCAAAAAACACCAATAACCCTGCTAAAACGCTTAAAAACAGTGAAAAACCGTCAAAAAACACCAATAACCCTGCTAAAACGCTTAAAAACAGTGAAAAACCGTCAAAAAACACCAATAACCCTGCTAAAGCGCTTAAAAACAGTGAAAAACCGTCAAAAAACACCAATAACCCTGCTAAAACGCTTAAAACAGTGAAAAACCGTCAAAAAACACCAATAACCCTGCTAAAACGCTTAAAAACAGTGAAAAACCGTCAAAAAACACCAATAACCCTGCTAAAACGCTTAAAAACAGTGAAAACCCGTCAAAAAACACCAATAACCCTGCTAAAACGCTTAAAAACAGTGAAAAACCGTCAAAAAACACCAATAACCCTGCTAAAACGCTTAAAAACAGTGAAAAACCGTCAAAAAACACCAATAACCCTGCTAAAACTCTAAAAAACAGTGAAAAACCGTCAAAAAACACCAATAACCCTGCTAAAACGCTTAAAAACAGTGAAAAACCGTCAAAAACACCAATAACCTTGCCAAAACGCTTAAAAACAGTAAAAACCGTCAAAAAACACCAATAACCCTGCTAAAACGCTTAAAAACAGTGAAAAACCGTCAAAAAACACCAATAACCCTGCTAAAACGCTTAAAAACAGTGAAAACCCCTCAAAAAACACCAATAACCCTGCTAAAACGCTTAAAAAAAGCGAAAAACCGTCAAAAAACACCAATAACCCTGCTAAAACGCTTAAAAACAGTGAAAAACCGTCAAAAAACACCAATAACCCTGCTAAAACGCTTAAAAACAGTGAAAAACCGTCAAAAAACACCACCCTGCTAAAACGCTTAAAAACAGTGAAAAACCGTCAAAAAACACCAATAACCCTGCTAAAACGCTTAAAAACAGCGAAAAAACCGTCAAAAAACACCAATAACCCTGCTAAAACGCTTAAAAACAGTGAAAAACCGTCAAAAAACACCTATAACCCTGCTAAAACGCTTAAAAACAGTGAAAAACCGTCAAAAAACACCAATAACCCTGCTAAAACGCTTAAAAACAGTGAAAAACCGTCAAAAAACACCTATAACCTTGCTAAAACGCTTAAAACAGTAAAAAACCGTCAAAAAACACCAATAACCCTGCTAAAACGCTTAAAAACAGTGAAAAACCGTCAAAAAACACCAATAACCCTGCTAAAACGCTTAAAAACAGTGAAAAACCGTCAAAAAACACCAATAACCCTGCTAAAACGCTTAAAAACAGTGAAAAACCGTCAAAAAACACCAATAACCCTGCTAAAACGCCTAAAAACAGTGAAAAACCGTCAAAAAACACCAATAACCCTGCTAAAACGCTTAAAAACAGTGAAAAACCGTCAAAAAACACCAATAACCCTGCTAAAACGCTTAAAAACAGTGAAAAACCGTCAAAAAACACCGATAACCCTGCTAAAACGCTTAAAAACAGTGGAAACCGTCAAAAAACACCAATAACCCTTCTAAAACGCTTGAAAACAGTGAAACAACCGTCAAAAAACACCAATAACCCTGCTAAAACGCTTAAAAACAGTGAAAAACCGTCAAAAAACACCAATAACCCTGCTAAAACGCTTAAAAACAGTGAAAAACCGTCAAAAAACACCAATAACCCTGCTAAAACGCTTAAAAACAGAGAAAAACCGTCAAAAAACACCAATAACCCTGCTAAAACGCTTAAAAACAGTGAAAAACCGTCAAAAAACACCAATAACCCTGCTAAAACGCTTAAAAACAGTGAAAAACCGTCAAAAAACACCAATAACCCTGCTAAAACGCTTAAAAACAGTGAAAAACCGTCAAAAAACACCAATAACCCTGCTAAAACGCTTAAAAACAGTGAAAAACCGTCAAAAAACACCAATAACCCTGCTAAAACGCTTAAAAACAGTGAAAAACGTCAAAAACACCAATAACCCTGCTAAAACGCTTAAAAACAGTGAAAAACCGTCAAAAAACACCAATAACCCTGCTAAAACGCTTAAAAACAGTGAAAACCCGTCAAAAAACACCAATAACCCTGCTAAAACGCTCAAAAACAGTGAAAAACCGTCAAAAAACACCAATAACCCTGCTAAAACGCTTAAAAACAGTGAAAAACCGTCAAAAAACACCAATAACCCTGCTAAAACGCTTAAAAACAGTGAAAAACCGTCAAAAAACACTAATAACCCTGCTAAAACGCTTAAAAACAGTGAAAAACCGTCAAAAAACACCAATAACCTTGCTAAAACGCTTAAAAACAGTAAAAAACCGTCAAAAAACACCAATAACCCTGCTAAAACGCTTAAAAACAGTGAAAAACCGTCAAAAAACACCAATAACCCTGCTAAAACGCTTAAAAACAGTGAAAAACCGTCAAAAAACACCAATAACCCTGCTAAAACGCTTAAAAACAGTGAAAAACCGTCAAAAAACACCAATAACCCTGCTAAAACGCTTAAAAACAGTGAAAAACCGTCAAAAAACACCAATAACCCTGCTAAAACGCTTAAAAACAGTGGAAAAACCGTCAAAAAACACCAATAACCCTGCTAAAACGCTTTAAAACAGTGAAAAACCGTCAAAAAACACCAATAACCCTGCTAAAACGCTTAAAAACAGTGAAAAACCGTCAAAAAACACCAATAACCCTGCTATAACGCTTAAAAACAGTGAAAAACCGTCAAAAAACACCAATAACCCTGCTAAAACGCTTAAAAACAGTGAAAAACCGTCGAAAAACACCAATAACCCTGCTAAAACGCTTAAACACAGTGAAAAACCGTCAAAAAACACCAATAACCCTGCTAAAACGCTTAAAACAGTGAAAAACCGTCAAAAAACACCAATAACCCTGCTAAAACGCTTAAAAACAGTGAAAAACCGTCAAAAAACACCAATAACCCTGCTAAAACGCTTAAAAACAGTGAAAAACCGTCAAAAAACACCAATAACCCTGCTAAAACGCTTAAAAACAGTGAAAAACCGTCAAAAAAACACCAATAACCCTGCTAAAACGCTTAAAAACAGTGAAAAAACGTCAAAAAACACCAATAACCCTGCTAAAACGCTTAAAAACAGTGAAAAACCGTCAAAAAACACCAATAACCCTGCTAAAACGCTTAAAAACAGTGAAAACCCGTCAAAAAACACCAATAACCCTGCTAAAACGCTCAAAAACAGTGAAAAACCGTCAAAAAACACCAATAACCCTGCTAAAACGCTTAAAAACAGTGAAAAACCGTCAAAAAACACCAATAACCCTGCTAAAACGCTTAAAAACAGTGAAAAACCGTCAAAAAACACTAATAACCCTGCTAAAACGCTTAAAAACAGTGAAAAACCGTCAAAAAACACCAATAACCTTGCTAAAACGCTTAAAAACAGTAAAAAACCGTCAAAAAACACCAATAACCCTGCTAAAACGCTTAAAAACAGTGAAAAACCGTCAAAAAACACCAATAACCCTGCTAAAACGCTTAAAAACAGTGAAAAACCGTCAAAAAACACCAATAACCCTGCTAAAACGCTTAAAAACAGTGAAAAACCGTCAAAACACACCAATAACCCTGCTAAAACGCTTAAAAACAGTGAAATACCGTCAAAAAACACCAATAACCCTGCTAAAACGCTTAAAAACAGTGAAAAACCGTCAAAAAACACCAATAACCCTGCTAAAACGCTTAAAAACAGTGAAAAACCGTCAAAAAACACCAATAACCCTGCTAAAACGCTTAAAAACAGTGAAAAACCGTCAAAAAACACTAATAACCCTGCTAAAACGCTTAAAAACAGTGAAAAACCGTCAAAAAACACCAATAACCTTGCTAAAACGCTTAAAAACAGTAAAAAACCGTCAAAAAACACCAATAACCCTGCTAAAACGCTTAAAAACAGTGAAAAACCGTCAAAAAACACCAATAATCCTGCTAAAACGCTTAAAAACAGTGAAAAACCGTCAAAAAACACCAATAACCCTGCTAAAACGCTTAAAAACAGTGAAAAACCGTCAAAAAACACCAATAACCCTGCTAAAACGCTTAAAAACAGTGAAAAACCGTCAAAAAACACCAATAACCCTGCTAAAACGCTTAAAAACAGTGAAAAACCGTCAAAAAACACCAATAACCCTGCTAAAACGCTTAAAACAGTGAAAAACCGTCAAAAAACACCAATAACCCTGCTAAAACGCTTAAAAACAGTGAAAAACCGTCAAAAAACACCAATAACCCTGCTATAACGCTTAAAAACAGTGAAAAACCGTCAAAAAACACCAATAACCCTGCTAAAACGCTTAAAAACAGTGAAAAACCGTCGAAAAACACCAATAACCCTGCTAAAACGCTTAAAAACAGTGAAAAACCGTCAAAAAACACCAATAACCCTGCTAAAACGCTTAAAAACAGTGAAAACCGTCAAAAAACACCAATAACCCTGCTAAAACGCTTAAAAACAGTGAAAAACCGTCAAAAAACACCAATAACCCTGCTAAAACGCTTAAAAACAGTGAAAAACCGTCAAAAAACACCAATAACCCTGCTAAAACGCTTAAAAACAGTGAAAAACCGTCAAAAAACACCAATAACCCTGCTAAAACGCTTAAAAACAGTGAAAAACCGTCAAAAAACACCAATAACCCTGCTAAAACGCTTAAACAGTGAAAAAAGTCAAAAAACACCAATAACCCTGCTAAAACGCTTAAAAACAGTGAAAAACCGTCAAAAAACACCAATAACCCTGCTAAAACGCTTAAAAACAGTGAAAAACCGTCAAAAAACACCAATAACCCTGCTAAAACGCTTAAAAACAATGAAAAACCGTCAAAAAACACCAATAACCCTGCTAAAACGCTTAAAAACAGTGAAAAACCGTCAAAAAACACCAATAACTCTGCTAAAACGCTTTAAAAACAGTGAAAAACCGTCAAAAAACACCAATAACCCTGCTAAAACGCTTAAAAACAGTGAAAAACCGTCAAAAAACACCAATAACCCTTCTAAAACGCTTAAAAACAATGAAAAACCGTCAAAAAACACCAATAACCCTGCTAAAACGCTTAAAAACAGTGAAAAACCGTCAAAAAACACCAATAACCCTGCTAAAACGCTTAAAAACAGTGAAAAACCGTCAAAAAACACCAATAACCCTGCTAAAACGCTTAAAAACAGTGAAAAACCGTCAAAAAACACCAATAACCCTGCTAAAACGCTTAAAAACAGTGAAAAACCGTCAAAAAACACCAATAACCCTGCTAAAACGCTTAAAAACAGTGAAAAACCGTCAAAAAACACCAATAACCCTGCTAAAGCGCTTAAAAACAGTGAAAAACCGTCAAAAAACACCAATAACCCTGCTAAAACGCTTAAAAACAGTGAAAAACCGTCAAAAAACACCAATAACCCTGCTAAAACGCTTAAAAACAGTGAAAAACCGTCAAAAAACACCAATAACCCTGCTAAAACGCTTAAAAACAGTGAAAACCCGTCAAAAAACACCAATAACCCTGCTAAAACGCTTAAAAACAGTGAAAAACCGTCAAAAAACACCAATAACCCTGCTAAAACGCTTAAAAACAGTGAAAAACCGTCAAAAAACACCAATAACCCTGCTAAAACTCTAAAAAACAGTGAAAAACCGTCAAAAAACACCAATAACCCTGCTAAAACGCTTAAAAACAGTGAAAAACCGTCAAAAAACACCAATAACCTTGCCAAAACGCTTAAAAACAGTAAAAAACCGTCAAAAAACACCAATAACCCTGCTAAAACGCTTAAAAACAGTGAAAAACCGTCAAAAAACACCAATAACCCTGCTAAAACGCTTAAAAACAGTGAAAACCCCTCAAAAAACACCAATAACCCTGCTAAAACGCTTAAAAAAAGCGAAAAACCGTCAAAAAACACCAATAACCCTGCTAAAACGCTTAAAAACAGTGAAAAACCGTCAAAAAACACCAATAACCCTGCTAAAACGCTTAAAAACAGTGAAAAACCGTCAAAAAACACCAATAACCCTGCTAAAACGCTTAAAAACAGTGAAAAACCGTCAAAAAACACCAATAACCCTGCTAAAACGCTTAAAAACAGTGAAAAACCGTCAAAAAACACCAATAACCCTGCTAAAACGCTTAAAAACAGTGAAAAACCGTCAAAAAACACCTATAACCCTGCTAAAACGCTTAAAAACAGTGAAAAACCGTCAAAAAACACCAATAACCCTGCTAAAACGCTTAAAAACAGTGAAAAACCGTCAAAAAACACCTATAACCTTGCTAAAACGCTTAAAAACAGTAAAAAACCGTCAAAAAACACCAATAACCCTGCTAAAACGCTTAAAAACAGTGAAAAACCGTCAAAAAACACCAATAACCCTGCTAAAACGCTTAAAAACAGTGAAAAACCGTCAAAAAACACCAATAACCCTGCTAAAACGCTTAAAAACAGTGAAAAACCGTCAAAAAACACCAATAACCCTGCTAAAACGCCTAAAAACAGTGAAAAACCGTCAAAAAACACCAATAACCCTGCTAAAACGCTTAAAAACAGTGAAAAACCGTCAAAAAACACCAATAACCCTGCTAAAACGCTTAAAAACAGTGAAAAACCGTCAAAAAACACCGATAACCCTGCTAAAACGCTTAAAAACAGTGGAAACCGTCAAAAAACACCAATAACCCTTCTAAAACGCTTGAAAACAGTGAAACAACCGTCAAAAAACACCAATAACCCTGCTAAAACGCTTAAAAACAGTGAAAAACCGTCAAAAAACACCAATAACCCTGCTAAAACGCTTAAAAACAGTGAAAAACCGTCAAAAAACACCAATAACCCTGCTAAAACGCTTAAAAACAGAGAAAAACCGTCAAAAAACACCAATAACCCTGCTAAAACGCTTAAAAACAGTGAAAAACCGTCAAAAAACACCAATAACCCTGCTAAAACGCTTAAAAACAGTGAAAAACCGTCAAAAAACACCAATAACCCTGCTAAAACGCTTAAAAACAGTGAAAAACCGTCAAAAAACACCAATAACCCTGCTAAAACGCTTAAAAACAGTGAAAAACCGTCAAAAAACACCAATAACCCTGCTAAAACGCTTAAAAACAGTGAAAAAACGTCAAAAAACACCAATAACCCTGCTAAAACGCTTAAAAACAGTGAAAAACCGTCAAAAAACACCAATAACCCTGCTAAAACGCTTAAAAACAGTGAAAACCCGTCAAAAAACACCAATAACCCTGCTAAAACGCTCAAAAACAGTGAAAAACCGTCAAAAAACACCAATAACCCTGCTAAAACGCTTAAAAACAGTGAAAAACCGTCAAAAAACACCAATAACCCTGCTAAAACGCTTAAAAACAGTGAAAAACCGTCAAAAAACACTAATAACCCTGCTAAAACGCTTAAAAACAGTGAAAAACCGTCAAAAAACACCAATAACCTTGCTAAAACGCTTAAAAACAGTAAAAAACCGTCAAAAAACACCAATAACCCTGCTAAAACGCTTAAAAACAGTGAAAAACCGTCAAAAAACACCAATAACCCTGCTAAAACGCTTAAAAACAGTGAAAAACCGTCAAAAAACACCAATAACCCTGCTAAAACGCTTAAAAACAGTGAAAAACCGTCAAAAAACACCAATAACCCTGCTAAAACGCTTAAAAACAGTGAAAAACCGTCAAAAAACACCAATAACCCTGCTAAAACGCTTAAAACAGTGAAAAACCGTCAAAAAACACCAATAACCCTGCTAAAACGCTTTAAAACAGTGAAAAACCGTCAAAAAACACCAATAACCCTGCTAAAACGCTTAAAAACAGTGAAAAACCGTCAAAAAACACCAATAACCCTGCTATAACGCTTAAAAACAGTGAAAAACCGTCAAAAAACACCAATAACCCTGCTAAAACGCTTAAAAACAGTGAAAAACCGTCGAAAAACACCAATAACCCTGCTAAAACGCTTAAACACAGTGAAAAACCGTCAAAAAACACCAATAACCCTGCTAAAACGCTTAAAACAGTGAAAAACCGTCAAAAACACCAATAACCCTGCTAAAACGCTTAAAAACAGTGAAAAACCGTCAAAAAACACCAATAACCCTGCTAAAACGCTTAAAAACAGTGAAAAACCGTCAAAAAACACCAATAACCCTGCTAAAACGCTTAAAAACAGTGAAAAACCGTCAAAAAACACCAATAACCCTGCTAAAACGCTTAAAAACAGTGAAAAAACGTCAAAAAACACCAATAACCCTGCTAAAACGCTTAAAAACAGTGAAAAACCGTCAAAAAACACCAATAACCCTGCTAAAACGCTTAAAAACAGTGAAAACCCGTCAAAAAACACCAATAACCCTGCTAAAACGCTCAAAAACAGTGAAAAACCGTCAAAAAACACCAATAACCCTGCTAAAACGCTTAAAAACAGTGAAAAACCGTCAAAAAACACCAATAACCCTGCTAAAACGCTTAAAAACAGTGAAAAACCGTCAAAAAACACTAATAACCCTGCTAAAACGCTTAAAAACAGTGAAAAACCGTCAAAAAACACCAATAACCTTGCTAAAACGCTTAAAAACAGTAAAAAACCGTCAAAAAACACCAATAACCCTGCTAAAACGCTTAAAAACAGTGAAAAACCGTCAAAAAACACCAATAACCCTGCTAAAACGCTTAAAAACAGTGAAAAACCGTCAAAAAACACCAATAACCCTGCTAAAACGCTTAAAAACAGTGAAAAACCGTCAAAAAACACCAATAACCCTGCTAAAACGCTTAAAAACAGTGAAAAACCGTCAAAAAACACCAATAACCCTGCTAAAACGCTTAAAAACAGTGAAAAACCGTCAAAAAACACCAATAACCCTGCTAAAACGCTTTAAAACAGTGAAAAACCGTCAAAAAACACCAATAACCCTGCTAAAACGCTTAAAAACAGTGAAAAACCGTCAAAAAACACCAATAACCCTGCTATAACGCTTAAAAACAGTGAAAAACCGTCAAAAAACACCAATAACCCTGCTAAAACGCTTAAAAACAGTGAAAAACCGTCGAAAAACACCAATAACCCTGCTAAAACGCTTAAAAACAGTGAAAAACCGTCAAAAAACACCAATAACCCTGCTAAAACGCTTAAAAACAGTGAAAAACCGTCAAAAAACACCAATAACCCTGCTAAAACGCTTAAAAACAGTGAAAAACCGTCAAAAAACACCAATAACCCTGCTAAAACGCTTAAAAACAGTGAAAAACCGTCAAAAAACACCAATAACCCTGCTAAAACGCTTAAAAACAGTGAAAAAAACCGTCAAAAAACACCAATAACCCTGCTAAAACGCTTAAAAACAGCGAAAAACCGTCAAAAAACACCAATAACCCTGCTAAAACGCTTAAAAACAGTGAAAAACCGTCAAAAAACACCAATAACCCTGCTAAAACGCTTAAAAACAGTGAAAAACCGTCAAAAAACACCAATAACCCTGCTAAAACGCTTAAAAACAGTGAAAAACCGTCAAAAAACACCAATAACCCTGCTAAAACGCTTAAAAACAGTGAAAACCGTCAAAAAACACTAATAACCCTGCTAAAACGCTTAAAAACAGTGAAAAACCATCAAAAAACACCAATAACCTTGCTAAAACGCTTAAAAACAGTGAAAAACCGTCAAAAAACACCAATAACCCTGCTAAAACTCTAAAAAACAGTGAAAAACCGTCAAAAAACACCAATAACCCTGCTAAAACGCTTAAAAACAGTGAAAAACCGTCAAAAAACACCAATAACCTTGCCAAAACGCTTAAAAACAGTAAAAAATCGTCAAAAAACACCAATAACCCTGCTAAAACGCTTAAAAACAGTGAAAAACCGTCAAAAAACACCAATAACCCTGCTAAAACGCTTAAAAACAGTAAAAAACCGTCAAAAAACACCAATAACCCTGCTAAAACGCTTAAAAACAGTGAAAAACCGTCAAAAAACACCAATAACCCTGCTAAAACGCTTAAAAACAGTGAAAACCCCTCAAAAAACACCAATAACCCTGCTAAAACGCTTAAAAAAAGCGAAAAACCGTCAAAAAACACCAATAACCCTGCTAAAACGCTTAAAAACAGTGAAAAACCGTCAAAAAACACCAATAACCCTGCTAAAACGCTTAAAAACAGTGAAAAACCGTCAAAAAACACCAATAACCCTGCTAAAACGCTTAAAAACAGTGAAAAACCGTCAAAAAACACCAATAACCCTGCTAAAACGCTTAAAAACAGTGAAAAACCGTCAAAAAACACCAATAACCCTGCTAAAACGCTTAAAAACAGTGAAAAACCGTCAAAAAACACCAATAACCCTGCTAAAACGCTTAAAAACAGTGAAAAACTGTTAAAAAACACCAATAACCCTGCTAAAACGCTTAAAAACAGTGAAAAACCGTCAAAAAACACCAATAACCCTGCTAAAACGCTTAAAAACAGTGAAAAACCGTCAAAAAACACCAATAACCCTGCTAAAACGCTTAAACAGTGAAAAACCGTCAAAAAACACCAATAACCCTGCTAAAACGCTTAAAAACAGTGAAAAACCGTCAAAAAACACCAATAACCCTGCTAAAACGCTTAAAAACAGTGAAAAACCGTCAAAAAACACCGATAACCCTGCTAAAACGCTTAAAAACAGTGGAAACCGTCAAAAAACACCAATAACCCTTCTAAAACGCTTGAAAACAGTGAAAAACCGTCAAAAAACACCAATAACCCTGCTAAAACGCTTAAAAACAGTGAAAAACCGTCAAAAAACACCAATAACCCTGCTAAAACGCTTAAAAACAGTGAAAAACCGTCAAAAAACACCAATAACCCTGCTAAAACGCTTAAAAACAGTGAAAAACCGTCAAAAAACACCAATAACCCTGCTAAAACGCTTAAAAACAGTGAAAAACCGTCAAAAAACACCAATAACCCTGCTAAAACGCTTAAAAACAGTGAAAAACCGTCAAAAAACACCAATAACCCTGCTAAAACGCTTAAAAACAGTGAAAAACCGTCAAAAAACACCAATAACCCTGCTAAAACGCTTAAAAACAGTGAAAAACCGTCAAAAAACACCAATAACCCTGCTAAATCGCTTAAAAACAGTGAAAAACCGTCAAAAAACACCAATAACCCTGCTAAAACGCTTAAAAACAGTGAAAAACCGTCAAAAAACACCAATAACCCTGCTAAAACGCTTAAAAACAGTGAAAAACCGTCAAAAAACACCTATAACCATGCTAAAACGCTTAAAAACAGTGAAAAACCGTCAAAAAACACCAATAACCCTGCTAAAACGCTTAAAAACAGTGAAAAACCGTCAAAAAACACCTATAACCTTGCTAAAACGCTTAAAAACAGTAAAAAACCGTCAAAAAACACCAATAACCCTGCTAAAACGCTTAAAAACAGTGAAAAACCGTCAAAAAACACCAATAACCCTGCTAAAACGCTTAAAAACAGTGAAAAACCGTCAAAAAACACCAATAACCCTGCTAAAACGCTTAAAAACAGTGAAAAACCGTCAAAAAACACCAATAACCCTGCTAAAACGCCTAAAAACACTGAAAAACCGTCAAAAAACACCAATAACCCTGCTAAAACGCTTAAAAACAGTGAAAAACCGTCAAAAAACACCAATAACCCTGCTAAAACGCTTAAAAACAGTGAAAAACCGTCAAAAAACACCGATAACCCTGCTAAAACGCTTAAAAACAGTGAAAAACCGTCAAAAAACACCAATAACCTTGCTAAAACGCTTAAAAACAGTGAAAAACCGTCAAAAAACACCAATAACCCTGCTAAAACTCTAAAAAACAGTGAAAAACCGTCAAAAAACACCAATAACCCTGCTAAAACGCTTAAAAACAGTGAAAAACCGTCAAAAAACACCAATAACCTTGCCAAAACGCTTAAAAACAGTAAAAAATCGTCAAAAAACACCAATAACCCTGCTAAAACGCTTAAAAACAGTGAAAAACCGTCAAAAAACACCAATAACCCTGCTAAAACGCTTAAAAACAGTAAAAAACCGTCAAAAAACACCAATAACCCTGCTAAAACGCTTAAAAACAGTGAAAAACCGTCAAAAAACACCAATAACCCTGCTAAAACGCTTAAAAACAGTGAAAAACCGTCAAAAAACACCTATAACCTTGCTAAAACGCTTAAAAACAGTAAAAAACCGTCAAAAAACACCAATAACCCTGCTAAAACGCTTAAAAACAGTGAAAAACCGTCAAAAAACACCAATAACCCTGCTAAAACGCTTAAAAACAGTAAAAAACCGTCAAAAAACACCAATAACCCTGCTAAAACGCTTAAAAACAGTGAAAAACCGTCAAAAAACACCGATAACCCTGCTAAAACGCTTAAAAACAGTGAAAAACCGTCAAAAAACACCAATAACCTTGCTAAAACGCTTAAAAACAGTGAAAAACCGTCAAAAAACACCAATAACCCTGCTAAAACTCTAAAAAACAGTGAAAAACCGTCAAAAAACACCAATAACCCTGCTAAAACGCTTAAAAACAGTGAAAAACCGTCAAAAAACACCAATAACCTTGCCAAAACGCTTAAAAACAGTAAAAAATCGTCAAAAAACACCAATAACCCTGCTAAAACGCTTAAAAACAGTGAAAAACCGTCAAAAAACACCAATAACCCTGCTAAAACGCTTAAAAACAGTAAAAAACCGTCAAAAAACACCAATAACCCTGCTAAAACGCTTAAAAACAGTGAAAAACCGTCAAAAAACACCAATAACCCTGCTAAAACGCTTAAAAACAGTGAAAAACCGTCAAAAAACACCTATAACCTTGCTAAAACGCTTAAAAACAGTAAAAAACCGTCAAAAAACACCAATAACCCTGCTAAAACGCTTAAAAACAGTGAAAAACCGTCAAAAAACACCAATAACCCTGCTAAAACGCTTAAAAACAGTAAAAAACCGTCAAAAAACACCAATAACCCTGCTAAAACGCTTAAAAACAGTGAAAAACCGTCAAAAAACACCAATAACCCTGCTAAAACGCTTAAAAACAGTGAAAACCCCTCAAAAAACACCAATAACCCTGCTAAAACGCTTAAAAAAAGCGAAAAACCGTCAAAAAACACCAATAACCCTGCTAAAACGCTTAAAAACAGTGAAAAACCGTCAAAAAACACCAATAACCCTGCTAAAACGCTTAAAAACAGTGAAAAACCGTCAAAAACACCAATAACCCTGCTAAAACGCTTAAAAACAGTGAAAAACCGTCAAAAAACACCAATAACCCTGCTAAAACGCTTAAAAACAGTGAAAAACCGTCAAAAAACACCAATAACCCTGCTAAAACGCTTAAAAACAGTGAAAAACCGTCAAAAAACACCAATAACCCTGCTAAAACGCTTAAAAACAGTGAAAAACTGTTAAAAAACACCAATAACCCTGCTAAAACGCTTAAAAACAGTGAAAAACCGTCAAAAAACAACAATAACCCTGCTAAAACGCTTAAAAACAGTGAAAAACCGTCAAAAAACACCAATAACCCTGCTAAAACGCTTAAACAGTGAAAAACCGTCAAAAAACACCAATAACCCTGCTAAAACGCTTAAAAACAGTGAAAAACCGTCAAAAAACACCAATAACCCTGCTAAAACGCTTAAAAACAGTGAAAAACCGTCAAAAAACACCGATAACCCTGCTAAAACGCTTAAAAACAGTGGAAACCGTCAAAAAACACCAATAACCCTTCTAAAACGCTTGAAAACAGTGAAAAACCGTCAAAAAACACCAATAACCCTGCTAAAACGCTTAAAAACAGTGAAAAACCGTCAAAAAACACCAATAACCCTGCTAAAACGCTTAAAAACAGTGAAAAACCGTCAAAAAACACCAATAACCCTGCTAAAACGCTTAAAAACAGTGAAAAACCGTCAAAAAACACCAATAACCCTGCTAAAACGCTTAAAAACAGTGAAAAACCGTCAAAAAACACCAATAACCCTGCTAAAACGCTTAAAAACAGTGAAAAACCGTCAAAAAACACCAATAACCCTGCTAAAACGCTTAAAAACAGTGAAAAACCGTCAAAAAACACCAATAACCCTGCTAAAACGCTTAAAAACAGTGAAAAACCTTCAAAAAACACCAATAACCCTGCTAAATCGCTTAAAAACAGTGAAAAACCGTCAAAAAACACCAATAACCCTGCTAAAACGCTTAAAAACAGTGAAAAACCGTCAAAAAACACCAATAACCCTGCTAAAACGCTTAAAAACAGTGAAAAACCGTCAAAAAACACCAATAACCCTGCTAAAACGCTTAAAAACAGTGAAAAACCGTCAAAAAACACCTATAACCTTGCTAAAACGCTTAAAAACAGTAAAAAACCGTCAAAAAACACCAATAACCCTGCTAAAACGCTTAAAAACAGTGAAAAACCGTCAAAAAACACCAATAACCCTGCTAAAACGCTTAAAAACAGTGAAAAACCGTCAAAAAACACCAATAACCCTGCTAAAACGCTTAAAAACAGTGAAAAACCGTCAAAAAACACCAATAACCCTGCTAAAACGCCTAAAAACACTGAAAAACCGTCAAAAAACACCATCAACCCTGCTAAAACGCTTAAAAACAGTGAAAAACCGTCAAAAAACACCAATAACCCTGCTAAAACGCTTAAAAACAGTGAAAAACCGTCAAAAAACACCGATAACCCTGCTAAAACGCTTAAAAACAGTGAAAAACCGTCAAAAAACACCAATAACCTTGCTAAAACGCTTAAAAACAGTGAAAAACCGTCAAAAAACACCAATAACCCTGCTAAAACTCTAAAAAACAGTGAAAAACCGTCAAAAAACACCAATAACCCTGCTAAAACGCTTAAAAACAGTGAAAAACCGTCAAAAAACACCAATAACCTTGCCAAAACGCTTAAAAACAGTAAAAAATCGTCAAAAAACACCAATAACCCTGCTAAAACGCTTAAAAACAGTGAAAAACCGTCAAAAAACACCAATAACCCTGCTAAAACGCTTAAAAACAGTAAAAAACCGTCAAAAAACACCAATAACCCTGCTAAAACGCTTAAAAACAGTGAAAAACCGTCAAAAAACACCAATAACCCTGCTAAAACGCTTAAAAACAGTGAAAAACCGTCAAAAAACACCTATAACCTTGCTAAAACGCTTAAAAACAGTAAAAAACCGTCAAAAAACACCAATAACCCTGCTAAAACGCTTAAAAACAGTGAAAAACCGTCAAAAAACACCAATAACCCTGCTAAAACGCTTAAAAACAGTGAAAAACCGTCAAAAAACACCAATAACCCTGCTAAAACGCTTAAAAACAGTGAAAAACCGTCAAAAAACACCAATAACCCTGCTAAAACGCCTAAAAACAGTGAAAAACCGTCAAAAAACACCAATAACCCTGCTAAAACGCTTAAAAACAGTGAAAAACCGTCAAAAAACACCAATAACCCTGCTAAAACGCTTAAAAACAGTGAAAAAACGTCAAAAAACACCGATAACCCTGCTAAAACGCTTAAAAACAGTGAAAAACCGTCAAAAAACACCAATAACCTTGCTAAAACGCTTAAAAACAGTAAAAAAACCGTCAAAAAACACCAATAACCCTGCTAAAACTCTAAAAAACAGTGAAAAACCGTCAAAAAACACCAATAACCCTGCTAAAACGCTTAAAAACAGTGAAAAACCGTCAAAAAACACCAATAACCTTGCCAAAACGCTTAAAAACAGTAAAAAATCGTCAAAAAACACCAATAACCCTGCTAAAACGCTTAAAAACAGTGAAAAACCGTCAAAAAACACCAATAACCCTGCTAAAACGCTTAAAAACAGTAAAAAACCGTCAAAAAACACCAATAACCCTGCTAAAACGCTTAAAAACAGTGAAAAACCGTCAAAAAACACCAATAACCCTGCTAAAACGCTTAAAAACAGTGAAAACCCCTCAAAAAACACCAATAACCCTGCTAAAACGCTTAAAAAAAGCGAAAAACCGTCAAAAAACACCAATAACCCTGCTAAAACGCTTAAAAACAGTGAAAAACCGTCAAAAAACACCAATAACCCTGCTAAAACGCTTAAAAACAGTGAAAAACCGTCAAAAAACACCAATAACCCTGCTAAAACGCTTAAAAACAGTGAAAAACCGTCAAAAAACACCAATAACCCTGCTAAAACGCTTAAAAACAGTGAAAAACCGTCAAAAAACACCAATAACCCTGCTAAAACGCTTAAAAACAGTGAAAAACCGTCAAAAAACACCAATAACCCTGCTAAAACGCTTAAAAACAGTGAAAAACTGTTAAAAAACACCAATAACCCTGCTAAAACGCTTAAAAACAGTGAAAAACCGTCAAAAAACACCAATAACCCTGCTAAAACGCTTAAAAACAGTGAAAAACCGTCAAAAAACACCAATAACCCTGCTAAAACGCTTAAACAGTGAAAAACCGTCAAAAAACACCAATAACCCTGCTAAAACGCTTAAAAACAGTGAAAAACCGTCAAAAAACACCAATAACCCTGCTAAAACGCTTAAAAACAGTGAAAAACCGTCAAAAAACACCGATAACCCTGCTAAAACGCTTAAAAACAGTGGAAACCGTCAAAAAACACCAATAACCCTTCTAAAACGCTTGAAAACAGTGAAAAACCGTCAAAAAACACCAATAACCCTGCTAAAACGCTTAAAAACAGTGAAAAACCGTCAAAAAACACCAATAACCCTGCTAAAACGCTTAAAAACAGTGAAAAACCGTCAAAAAACACCAATAACCCTGCTAAAACGCTTAAAAACAGTGAAAAACCGTCAAAAAACACCAATAACCCTGCTAAAACGCTTAAAAACAGTGAAAAACCGTCAAAAAACACCAATAACCCTGCTAAAACGCTTAAAAACAGTGAAAAACCGTCAAAAAACACCAATAACCCTGCTAAAACGCTTAAAAACAGTGAAAAACCGTCAAAAAACACCAATAACCCTGCTAAAACGCTTAAAAACAGTGAAAAACCGTCAAAAAACACCAATAACCCTGCTAAAACGCTTAAAAACAGTGAAAAACCGTCAAAAAACACCAATAACCCTGCTAAAACGCTTAAAAACAGTGAAAAACCGTCAAAAAACACCAATAACCCTGCTAAAACGCTTAAAAACAGTGAAAAACCGTCAAAAAACACCTATAACCATGCTAAAACGCTTAAAAACAGTGAAAAACCGTCAAAAAACACCAATAACCCTGCTAAAACGCTTAAAAACAGTGAAAAACCGTCAAAAAACACCTATAACCTTGCTAAAACGCTTAAAAACAGTAAAAAACCGTCAAAAAACACCAATAACCCTGCTAAAACGCTTAAAAACAGTGAAAAACCGTCAAAAAACACCAATAACCCTGCTAAAACGCTTAAAAACAGTGAAAAACCGTCAAAAAACACCAATAACCCTGCTAAAACGCTTAAAAACAGTGAAAAACCGTCAAAAAACACCAATAACCCTGCTAAAACGCCTAAAAACAGTGAAAAACCGTCAAAAAACACCAATAACCCTGCTAAAACGCTTAAAAACAGTGAAAAACCGTCAAAAAACACCAATAACCCTGCTAAAACGCTTAAAAACAGTGAAAAACCGTCAAAAAACACCGATAACCCTGCTAAAACGCTTAAAAACAGTGGAAACCGTCAAAAAACACCAATAACCCTTCTAAAACGCTTGAAAACAGTGAAAAACCGTCAAAAAACACCAATAACCCTGCTAAAACGCTTAAAAACAGTGAAAAACCGTCAAAAAACACCAATAACCCTGCTAAAACGCTTAAAAACAGTGAAAAACCGTCAAAAAACACCAATAACCCTGCTAAAACGCTTAAAAACAGTGAAAAACCGTCAAAAAACACCAATAACCCTGCTAAAACGCTTAAAAACAGTGAAAAACCGTCAAAAAACACCAATAACCCTGCTAAAACGCTTAAAAACAGTGAAAAACCGTCAAAAAACACCAATAACCCTGCTAAAACGCTTAAAAACAGTGAAAAACCGTCAAAAAACACCAATAACCCTGCTAAAACGCTTAAAAACAGTGAAAAACCGTCAAAAAACACCAATAACCCTGCTAAAACGCTTAAAAACAGTGAAAAACCGTCAAAAAACACCAATAACCCTGCTAAAACGCTTAAAAACAGTGAAAAACCGTCAAAAAACACCAATAACCCTGCTAAAACGCTTAAAAACAATGAAAACCCGTCAAAAAACACCAATAACCCTGCTAAAACGCTCAAAAACAGTGAAAAACCGTCAAAAAACACCAATAACCCTGCTAAAACGCTTAAAAACAGTGAAAAACCGTCAAAAAACACCAATAACCCTGCTAAAACGCTTAAAAACAGTGAAAAACCGTCAAAAAACACTAATAACCCTGCTAAAACGCTTAAAAACAGTGAAAAACCGTCAAAAAACACCAATAACCTTGCTAAAACGCTTAAAAACAGTAAAAAACCGTCAAAAAACACCAATAACCCTGCTAAAACGCTTAAAAACAGTGAAAAACCGTCAAAAAACACAATAACCCTGCTAAAACGCTTAAAAACAGTGAAAAACCGTCAAAAAACACCAATAACCCTGCTAAAACGCTTAAAAACAGTGAAAAACCGTCAAAAAACACCAATAACCCTGCTAAAACGCTTAAAAACAGTGAAAAACCGTCAAAAAACACCAATAACCCTTCTAAAACGCTTAAAAACAGTGAAAAACCGTCAAAAAACACCAATAACCCTGCTAAAACGCTTTAAAACAGTGAAAAACCGTCAAAAAACACCAATAACCCTGCTAAAACGCTTAAAAACAGTGAAAAACCGTCAAAAAACACCAATAACCCTGCTATAACGCTTAAAAACAGTGAAAAACCGTCAAAAAACACCAATAACCCTGCTAAAACGCTTAAAAACAGTGAAAAACCGTCGAAAAACACCAATAACCCTGCTAAAACGCTTAAAAACAGTGAAAAACCGTCAAAAAACACCAATAACCCTGCTAAAACGCTTAAAAACAGTGAAAAACCGTCAAAAAACACCAATAACCCTGCTAAAACGCTTAAAAACAGTGAAAAACCGTCAAAAAACACCAATAACCCTGCTAAAACGCTTAAAAACAGTGAAAAACCGTCAAAAAACACCAATAACC
Source organism: Styela clava (assembly GCF_964204865.1). Taxonomy (NCBI): domain Eukaryota; kingdom Metazoa; phylum Chordata; class Ascidiacea; order Stolidobranchia; family Styelidae; genus Styela; species Styela clava. The sequence goes on from NW_027556779.1 coordinate 27,209, forward strand.
CTGCTAAAACGCTTAAAAACAGTGAAAAACCGTCAAAAAACACCAATAACCCTGCTAAAACGCTTAAAAACAGTGAAAAAACCGTCAAAAAACACCAATAACCCTGCTAAAACGCTTAAAAACAGTGAAAAACCGTCAAAAAACACCAATAACCCTGCTAAAACGCTTAAAAACAGTGAAAAACCGTCAAAAAACACCAATAACCCTGCTAAAACGCTTAAAAACAGTGAAAAACCGTCAAAAAACACCAATAACCCTGCTAAAACGCTTAAAAACAGTGAAAAACCGTCAAAAAACACCAATAACCCTGCTAAAACGCTTAAAAACAGTGAAAAACCGTCAAAAAACACTAATAACCCTGCTAAAACGCTTAAAAACAGTGAAAAACCGTCAAAAAACACCAATAACCTTGCTAAAACGCTTAAAAACAGTAAAAAACCGTCAAAAAACACCAATAACCCTGCTAAAACGCTTAAAAACAGTGAAAAACCGTCAAAAAACACCAATAACCCTGCTAAAACGCTTAAAAACAGTGAAAAACCGTCAAAAAACACCAATAACCCTGCTAAAACGCTTAAAAACAGTGAAAAACCGTCAAAAAACACCAATAACCCTGCTAAAACGCTTAAAAACAGTGAAAAACCGTCAAAAAACACCAATAACCCTGCTAAAACGCTTAAAAACAGTGAAAAACCGTCAAAAAACACCAATAACCCTGCTAAAACGCTTAAAAATAGTGAAAAACCGTCAAAAAACACCAATAACCCTGCTAAAACGCTTAAAAACAGTGAAAAACCGTCAAAAAACACCAATAACCCTGCTATAACGCTTAAAAACAGTGAAAAACCGTCAAAAAACACCAATAACCCTGCTAAAACGCTTAAAAACAATGAAAAACCGTCGAAAAACACCAATAACCCTGCTAAAACGCTTAAAAACAGTGAAAAACCGTCAAAAAACACCAATAACCCTGCTAAAACGCTTAAAAACAGTGAAAAACCGTCAAAAAACACCAATAACCCTGCTAAAACGCTTAAAAACAGTGAAAAACCGTCAAAAAACACCAATAACCCTGCTAAAACGCTTAAAAACAGTGAAAAACCGTCAAAAAACACCAATAACCCTGCTAAAACGCTTAAAAACAGTGAAAAACCGTCAAAAAACACCAATAACCCTGCTAAAACGCTTAAAAACAGTGAAAAACAGTCAAAAAACACCAATAACCCTGCTAAAACGCTTAAAAACAGTGAAAAACCGTCAAAAAACACCAATAACCCTGCTAAAACGCTTAAACAGTGAAAAAACGTCAAAAAACACCAATAACCCTGCTAAAACGCTTAAAAACAGTGAAAACCCGTCAAAAAACACCAATAACCCTGCTAAAACGCTTAAAAACAGTGAAAAACCGTCAAAAAACACCAATAACCCTGCTAAAACGCTTAAAAACAATGAAAAACCGTCAAAAAACACCAATAACCCTGCTAAAACGCTTAAAAACAGTGAAAAACCGTCAAAAAACACCAATAACCCTGCTAAAACGCTTAAAAACAGTGAAAAACCGTCAAAAAACACCAATAACCCTGCTAAAACGCTTAAAAACAGTGAAAAACCGTCAAAAAACACCAATAACCCTGCTAAAACGCTTAAAAACAGTGAAAAACCGTCAAAAAACACCAATAACCCTGCTAAAACGCTTAAAAACAGTGAAAAACCGTCAAAAAACACCAATAACCCTGCTAAAACGCTTAAAAACAGTGAAAAAACCGTCAAAAAACACCAATAACCCTGCTAAAACGCTTAAAAACAGTGAAAAACCGTCAAAAAACACCAATAACCCTGCTAAAACGCTTAAAAACAGTGAAAAACCGTCAAAAAACACCAATAACCCTGCTAAAACGCTTAAAAACAGTGAAAAACCGTCAAAAAACACCAATAACCCTGCTAAAACGCTTAAAAACAGTGAAAAACCGTCAAAAAACACTAATAACCCTGCTAAAACGCTTAAAAACAGTGAAAAACCGTCAAAAAACACCAATAACCTTGCTAAAACGCTTAAAAACAGTAAAAAACCGTCAAAAAACACCAATAACCCTGCTAAAACGCTTAAAAACAGTGAAAAACCGTCAAAAAACACCAATAACCCTGCTAAAACGCTTAAAAACAGTGAAAAACCGTCAAAAAACACCAATAACCCTGCTAAAACGCTTAAAAACAGTGAAAAACCGTCAAAAAACACCAATAACCCTGCTAAAACGCTTAAAAACAGTGAAAAACCGTCAAAAAACACCAATAACCCTGCTAAAACGCTTAAAAACAGTGAAAAACCGTCAAAAAACACCAATAACCCTGCTAAAACGCTTTAAAACAGTGAAAAACCGTCGAAAAACACCAATAACCCTGCTAAAACGCTTAAAAACAGTGAAAAACCGTCAAAAAACACCAATAACCCTGCTATAACGCTTAAAAACAGTGAAAAACCGTCAAAAAACACCAATAACCCTGCTAAAACGCTTAAAAACAGTAAAAAACCGTCGAAAAACACCAATAACCCTGCTAAAACGCTTAAAAACAGTGAAAAACCGTCAAAAAACACCAATAACCCTGCTAAAACGCTTAAAAACAGTGAAAAACCGTCAAAAAACACCAATAACCCTGCTAAAACGCTTAAAAACAGTGAAAAACCGTCAAAAAACACCAATAACCCTGCTAAAACGCTTAAAAACAGTGAAAAACCGTCAAAAAACACCAATAACCCTGCTAAAACGCTTAAAAACAGTGAAAAACCGTCAAAAAACACCAATAACCCTGCTAAAACGCTTAAAAACAGTGAAAAACCGTCAAAAAACACCAATAACCCTGCTAAAACGCTTAAAAACAGTGAAAAACAGTCAAAAAACACCAATAACCCTGCTAAAACGCTTAAAAACAGTGAAAAACCGTCAAAAAACACCAATAACCCTGCTAAAACGCTTAAACAGTGAAAAAACGTCAAAAAACACCAATAACCCTGCTAAAACGCTTAAAAACAGTGAAAAACCGTCAAAAAACACCAATAACCCTGCTAAAACGCTTAAAAACAGTGAAAAACCGTCAAAAAACACCAATAACCCTGCTAAAACGCTTAAAAACAATGAAAAACCGTCAAAAAACACCAATAACCCTGCTAAAATTCTTAAAAACAGTGAAAAACCGTCAAAAAACACCAATAACCCTGCTAAAACGCTTAAAAACAGTGAAAAACCGTCAAAAAACACCAATAACCCTGCTAAAACGCTTAAAAACAGTGAAAATCCGTCAAAAAACACCAATAACCCTGATAAAACGCTTAAAAACAGTGAAAAACCGTCAAAAAACACCAATACCCCTGCTAAAACGCTTAAAAACAGTGAAAAACCGTCAAAAAACACCTATAACCCTGCTAAAACGCTTAAGAACAGTGAAAAAGTGGAAACCGTCAAAAAACACGAATAACCCTGCTAAAACGCTTAAAAACAGTGAAAAACCGTCAAAAAACACCAATAACCCTGCTAAAAACGCTTAAAAACAGTGAAAACCGTCAAAAAACACCAATAACCCTGCTAAAACGCTTAAAAACAGTGAAAAACCGTCAAAAAACACCAATAACCCTGCTAAAACGCTTAAAAACAGTGAAAAACCGTCAAAAAACACCAATAACCCTGCTAAAACGCTTAAAAACAGTGAAAAACCGTCAAAAAACACCAATAACCCTGCTAAAACGCTTAAAAAACAGTGAAAAACCGTCAAAAAACACGAATAACCCTGCTAAAACGCTTAAAAACAGTGAAAAACCGTCAAAAAACACCCTGCTAAAACGCTTAAAAACAGTGAAAAACCGTCAAAAAACACCAATAACCCTGCTAAAACGCTTAAAAACAGTGAAAAACCGTCAAAAAACACCAATAACCCTGCTAAAACGCTTAAAAACAGTGAAAAACCGTCAAAAAACACCAATAACCTTGTGCTAAAACGCTTAAAAACAGTGAAAAACCGTCAAAAAACACCAATAACCCTGCTAAAACGCTTAAAAACAGTGAAAAACCGTCAAAAAACACCAATAACCCTGCTAAAACGCTTAAAAACAGTGAAAAACCGTCAAAAAACACCAATAACCCTGCTAAAACGCTTAAAAACAGTGAAAAACCGTCAAAAAACACCAATAACCCTGCTAAAACGCTTAAAAACAGTGAAAAACCGTCAAAAAACACCAATAACCCTGCTAAAACGCTTAAAAACAGTGAAAAACCGTCAAAAAACACCAATAACCCTGCTAAAACGCTTAAAAACAGTGAAAAACCGTCAAAAAACACCAATAACCCTGCTAAAACGCTTAAAAACAGTGAAAAACCGTCAAAAAACACCAATAACCCTGCTAAAACGCTTAAAAACAGTGAAAAACCGTCAAAAAACACCAATAACCCTGCTAAAACGCTTAAAAACAGTGAAAAACCGTCAAAAAACACCAATAACCCTGCTAAAACGCTTAAAAACAGTGAAAAACCGTCAAAAAACACCAATAACCCTGCTAAAACGCTTAAAAACAGTGAAAAACCGTCAAAAAACACCAATAACCCTGCTAAAACGCTTAAAAACAGTGAAAAACCGTCAAAAAACACCAATAACCCTGCTAAAACGCTTAAAAACAGTGAAAAACCGTCAAAAAACACCAATAACCCTGCTAAAACGCTTAAAAACAGTGAAAAACCGTCAAAAAACACCAATAACCCTGCTAAAACGCTTAAAAACAGTGAAAAACCGTCAAAAAACACCAATAACCCTGCTAAAACGCTTAAAAACAGTGAAAAACCGTCAAAAAACACCAATAACCCTGCTAAAACGCTTAAAAACATTGAAAAACCGTCAAAAAACACCAATAACCCTGCTAAAACGCTCAAAAACAGTGAAAAACCGTCAAAAAACACCAATAACCCTGCTAAAACGCTTAAAAACAGTGAAAAACCGTCAAAAAACACCAATAACCCTGCTAAAACGCTTAAAAACAGTGAAAAACCGTCAAAAAACACCAATAACCCTGCTAAAACGCTTAAAAACAGTGAAAAACCGTCAAAAAACACCAATAACCCTGCTAAAACGCTTAAAAACAGTGAAAAACCGTCAAAAAACACCAATAACCCTGCTAAAACGCTTAAAAACAGTGAAAAACCGTCAAAAAACACCAATAACCCTGCTAAAACGCTTAAAAACAGTGAAAAACCGTCAAAAAACACCAATAACCCTGCTAAAACGCTTAAAAACAGTGAAAAACCGTCAAAAAACACCAATAACCCTGCTAAAACGCTTAAAAACAGTGAAAAACCGTCAAAAAACACCAATAACCCTGCTAAAACGCTTAAAAACAGTGAAAAACCGTCAAAAAACACCAATAACCCTGCTAAAACGCTTAAAAACAGTGAAAAACCGTCAAAAAACACCAATAACCCTGCTAAAACGCTTAAAAACAGTGAAAAACCGTCAAAAAACACCCTGCTAAAACGCTTAAAAACAGTGAAAAACCGTCAAAAAACACCAATAACCCTGCTAAAACGCTTAAAAACAGTGAAAAACCGTCAAAAAACACCAATAACCCTGCTAAAACGCTTAAAAACAGTGAAAAACCGTCAAAAAACACCAATAACCCTGCTAAAACGCTTAAAAACAGTGAAAAACCGTCAAAAAACACCAATAACCCTGCTAAAACGCTTAAAAACAGTGAAAAACCGTCAAAAAACACCAATAACCCTGCTAAAACGCTTAAAAACAGTGAAAAACCGTCAAAAAACACCAATAACCCTGCTAAAACGCTTAAAAACAGTGAAAAACCGTCAAAAAACACCAATAACCCTGCTAAAACGCTTAAAAACAGTGAAAAACCGTCAAAAAACACCAATAACCCTGCTAAAACGCTTAAAAACAGTGAAAAACCGTCAAAAAACACCAATAACCCTGCTAAAACGCTTAAAAACAGTGAAAAACCGTCAAAAAACACCAATAACCCTGCTAAAACGCTTAAAAACAGTGAAAAACCGTCAAAAAACACCAATAACCCTGCTAAAACGCTTAAAAACAGTGAAAAACCGTCAAAAAACACCAATAACCCTGCTAAAACGCTTAAAAACAGTGAAAAACCGTCAAAAAACACCAATAACCCTGCTAAAACGCTTAAAAACAGTGAAAAACCGTCAAAAAACACCAATAACCCTGCTAAAACGCTTAAAAACAGTGAAAAACCGTCAAAAAACACCAATAACCCTGCTAAAACGCTTAAAAACAGTGAAAAACCGTCAAAAAACACCAATAACCCTGCTAAGACGCTTAAAAACAGTGAAAAAACGTTAAAAAACACCGATAACCCTGCTAAAACGCTCAAAAACAGTGAAAAACCGTCAAAAAACACCAATAACCCTGCTAAAACGCTCAAAAACAGTGAAAAACCGTCAAAAAACACCAATAACCCTGCTATAACGCTTAAAAACAGTGAAAAACCGTCAAAAAACACCAATAACCCTGCTAAAACGCTTAAAAACAGTGAAAAACCGTCGAAAAACACCAATAACCCTGCTCAAACGCTTAAAAACAGTGAAAAACCGTCAAAAAACACCAATAACCCTGCTAAAACGCTTAAAAACAGTGAAAAACCGTAAAAAAACACCAATAACCCTGCTAAAACGCTTAAAAACAGTGAAAAACCGTCAAAAAACACCAATAACCCTGCTAAAACGCTTAAAAACAGTGAAAAACCGTCAAAAAACACCAATAACCCTGCTAAAACGCTTAAAAACAGTGAAAAACCGTCAAAAAACACCAATAACCCTGCTAAAACGCTTAAAAACAGTGAAAAACCGTCAAAAAACACCAATAACCCTGCTAAAACGCTTAAAAACAGTGAAAAACCGTCAAAAAACACCAATAACCCTGCTAAAACGCTTAAAAACAGTGAAAAACCGTCAAAAAACACCAATAACCCTGCTAAAACGCTTAAAAACAGTGAAAAACCGTCAAAAAACACCAATAACCCTGCTAAAACGCTTAAAAACAGTGAAAAACCGTCAAAAAACACCAATAACCCTGCTAAAACGCTTAAAAACAGTGAAAAACCGTCAAAAAACACCAATAACCCTGCTAAAACGCTTAAAAACAGTGAAAAACCGTCAAAAAACACCAATAACCCTGCTAAAACGCTTAAAAACAGTGAAAAACCGTCAAAAAACACCAATAACCCTGCTAAAACGCTTAAAAACAGTGAAAAACCGTCAAAAAACACCAATAACCCTGCTAAAACGCTTAAAAACAGTGAAAAACCGTCAAAAAACACCAATAACCCTGCTAAAACGCTTAAAAACAGTGAAAAACCGTCAAAAAACACCAATAACCCTGCTAAAACGCTTAAAAACAGTGAAAAACCGTCAAAAAACACCAATAACCCTGCTAAAACGCTTAAAAACAGTGAAAAACCGTCAAAAAACACCAATAACCCTGCTAAAACGCTTAAAAACAGTGAAAAACCGTCAAAAAACACCAATAACCCTGCTAAAACGCTTAAAAACAGTGAAAAACCGTCAAAAAACACCAATAACCCTGCTAAAACGCTTAAAAACAGTGAAAAACCGTCAAAAAACACCAATAACCCTGCTAAAACGCTTAAAAACAGTGAAAAACCGTCAAAAAACACCAATAACCCTGCTAAAACGCTTAAAAACAGTGAAAAACCGTCAAAAAACACCAATAACCCTGCTAAAACGCTTAAAAACAGTGAAAAACCGTCAAAAAACACCAATAACCCTGCTAAAACGCTTAAAAACAGTGAAAAACCGTCAAAAAACACCAATAACCCTGCTAAAACGCTTAAAAACAGTGAAAAACCGTCAAAAAACACCAATAACCCTGCTAAAACGCTTAAAAACAGTGAAAAACCGTCAAAAAACACCAATAACCCTGCTAAAACGCTTAAAAACAGTGAAAAACCGTCAAAAAACACCAATAACCCTGCTAAAACGCTTAAAAACAGTGAAAAACCGTCAAAAAACACCAATAACCCTGCTAAAACGCTTAAAAACAGTGAAAAACCGTCAAAAAACACCAATAACCCTGCTAAAACGCTTAAAAACAGTGAAAAACCGTCAAAAAACACCAATAACCCTGCTAAAACGCTTAAAAACAGTGAAAAACCGTCAAAAAACACCAATAACCCTGCTAAAACGCTTAAAAACAGTGAAAAACCGTCAAAAAACACCAATAACCCTGCTAAAACGCTTAAAAACAGTGAAAAACCGTCAAAAAACACCAATAACCCTGCTAAAACGCTTAAAAACAGTGAAAAACCGTCAAAAAACACCAATAACCCTGCTAAAACGCTTAAAAACAGTGAAAAACCGTCAAAAAACACCAATAACCCTGCTAAAACGCTTAAAAACAGTGAAAAACCGTCAAAAAACACCAATAACCCTGCTAAAACGCTTAAAAACAGTGAAAAACCGTCAAAAAACACCAATAACCCTGCTAAAACGCTTAAAAACAGTGAAAAACCGTCAAAAAACACCAATAACCCTGCTAAAACGCTTAAAAACAGTGAAAAACCGTCAAAAAACACCAATAACCCTGCTAAAACGCTTAAAAACAGTGAAAAACCGTCAAAAAACACCAATAACCCTGCTAAAACGCTTAAAAACAGTGAAAAACCGTCAAAAAACACCAATAACCCTGCTAAAACGCTTAAAAACAGTGAAAAACCGTCAAAAAACACCAATAACCCTGCTAAAACGCTTAAAAACAGTGAAAAACCGTCAAAAAACACCAATAACCCTGCTAAAACGCTTAAAAACAGTGAAAAACCGTCAAAAAACACCAATAACCCTGCTAAAACGCTTAAAAACAGTGAAAAACCGTCAAAAAACACCAATAACCCTGCTAAAACGCTTAAAAACAGTGAAAAACCGTCAAAAAACACCAATAACCCTGCTAAAACGCTTAAAAACAGTGAAAAACCGTCAAAAAACACCAATAACCCTGCTAAAACGCTTAAAAACAGTGAAAAACCGTCAAAAAACACCAATAACCCTGCTAAAACGCTTAAAAACAGTGAAAAACCGTCAAAAAACACCAATAACCCTGCTAAAACGCTTAAAAACAGTGAAAAACCGTCAAAAAACACCAATAACCCTGCTAAAACGCTTAAAAACAGTGAAAAACCGTCAAAAAACACCAATAACCCTGCTAAAACGCTTAAAAACAGTGAAAAACCGTCAAAAAACACCAATAACCCTGCTAAAACGCTTAAAAACAGTGAAAAACCGTCAAAAAACACCAATAACCCTGCTAAAACGCTTAAAAACAGTGAAAAACCGTCAAAAAACACCAATAACCCTGCTAAAACGCTTAAAAACAGTGAAAAACCGTCAAAAAACACCAATAACCCTGCTAAAACGCTTAAAAACAGTGAAAAACCGTCAAAAAACACCAATAACCCTGCTAAAACGCTTAAAAACAGTGAAAAACCGTCAAAAAACACCAATAACCCTGCTAAAACGCTTAAAAACAGTGAAAAACCGTCAAAAAACACCAATAACCCTGCTAAAACGCTTAAAAACAGTGAAAAACCGTCAAAAAACACCAATAACCCTGCTAAAACGCTTAAAAACAGTGAAAAACCGTCAAAAAACACCAATAACCCTGCTAAAACGCTTAAAAACAGTGAAAAACCGTCAAAAAACACCAATAACCCTGCTAAAACGCTTAAAAACAGTGAAAAACCGTCAAAAAACACCAATAACCCTGCTAAAACGCTTAAAAACAGTGAAAAACCGTCAAAAAACACCAATAACCCTGCTAAAACGCTTAAAAACAGTGAAAAACCGTCAAAAAACACCAATAACCCTGCTAAAACGCTTAAAAACAGTGAAAAACCGTCAAAAAACACCAATAACCCTGCTAAAACGCTTAAAAACAGTGAAAAA
>NW_027556780.1:0-31603 GCF_964204865.1 Styela clava
TTTCACTGTTTTTAAGCGTTTTAGCAGGGTTTTTGGTGTTTTTTGACGGTTTTTCACTGTTTTTAAGCGTTTTAGCAGGGTTATTGGTGTTTTTTGACGGTTTTTCACTGTTTTTAAGCGTTTTAGCAGGGTTATTGGTGTTTTTTGACGGTTTTTCACTGTTTTTAAGCGTTTTAGCAGGGTTATTGGTGTTTTTTGACGGTTTTTCACTGTTTTTAAGCGTTTTAGCAGGGTTATTGGTGTTTTTTGACGGTTTTTCACTGTTTTTAGGCGTTTTAGCAGGGTTATTGGTGTTTTTTGACGCTTTTTCACTGTTTTTAAGCGTTTTAGCAGGGTTATTGGTGTTTTTTGACGGTTTTTCACTGTTTTTAAGCGTTTTAGCAGGGTTATTGGTGTTTTTTGACGGTTTTTCACTGTTTTTAAGCGTTTTAGCAGGGTTATTGGTGTTTTTTGACGGTTTTTCACTGTTTTTGAGCATTTTAGCAGGGTTATTGGTGTTTTTTGACGGTTTTTCACTGTTTTTAAGCGTTTTAGCAAGGTTATTGGTGTTTTTTGACGTTTTTTCACTGTTTTTAAGCATTTTAGCAGGGTTATTAGTGTTTTTCGACGGTTTTTCACTGTTTTTAAGCGTTTTAGCAGGGTTATTGGTGTTTTTTGACGGTTTTTCACTGTTTTTAGGCGTTTTAGCAGGGTTATTGGTGTTTTTGACGGTTTTTCACTGTTTTTAAGCGTTTTACCAGGGTTATTGGTGTTTTTTGACGGTTTTTCAATGTTTTTAAGCGTTTTAGCAGGGTTATTGGTGTTTTTTGACGGTTTTTCACTGTTTTTAAGCGTTTTAGCAAGGTTATTGGTGTTTTTTGACGGTTTTTCACTGTTTTTAAGCGTTTTAGCAGAGTTATTGGTGTTTTTTGACGCTTTTTCACTGTTTTTAAGCGTTTTAGCAAGGTTATTGGTGTTTTTTGACGGTTTTTCAATGTTTTTAAACGTTTTAGCAGGGTTATTGGTGTTTTTTGACGGGTTTTCACTGTTTTTGAGCGTTTTAGCAGGGGTATTGGTGTTTTTTGACGGTTTTTCACTGTTTTTAAGCGTTTTAGCAGGGTTATTGGTGTTTTTTGACGGTTTTTCACTGTTTTTAAGCGTTTTAGCAGGGTTATTGGTGTTTTTTGACGGTTTTTCACTGTTTTTAAGCGTTTTAGCAGGGTTATTGGTGTTTTTTGTCGGTTTTTCACTGTTTTTAAGCGTTTTAGCAGGGTTATTGGTGTTTTTTGACGGTTTTTCACTGTTTTTAAGCATTTTAGCAGGGTTATTGGTGTTTTTTGACGGTTTTTCACTGTTTTTAAGCATTTTAGCAGGGTTATTGGTGTTTTTTGACGGTTTTTCACTGTTTTTAAGCGTTTAAGCAAGGTTATTGGTGTTTTTGACGGTTTTTCACTGTTTTTAAGCATTTTAGCAGGGTTATTGGTGTTTTTTGACGGTTTTTCACTGTTTTTAAGCGTTTTAGCAGGGTTATTGGTGTTTTTTGACGGTTTTTCACTGTTTTTAAGCGTTTTAGCAGGGTTATTGGCGTTTTTTGACGGTTTTTCACTGTTTTTAAGCGTTTTAGCAGGGTTATTGGTGTTTTTTGACGGTTTTTCACTGTTTTTAAGCGTTTTAGCAGGGTTATTGGTGTTTTTGACGGTTTTTCACTGTTTTTAAGCGTTATAGCAGGGTTATTGGTGTTTTTTGACGGTTTTTCACTGTTTTTAAGCGTTTTAGCAGGGTTATTGGTGTTTTTTGACGGTTTTTCACTGTTTTTAAGCCTTTTAGCAGGGTTATTGGTGTTTTTTGACGGTTTTTCACTGTTTTTAAGCGTTTTAGCAAGGTTATTGGTGTTTTTTGACGGTTTTTCACTGTTTTTAAGCATTTTAGCAGGGTTATTGGTGTTTTTTGACGGTTTTTCACTGTTTTTAAGCGTTTTAGCAGGGTTATTGGTGTTTTTTGACGGTTTTTCACTGTTTTTAAGCGTTTTAGCAATGTTATTGGTGTTTTTTGACGGTTTTTCACTGTTTTTAATCGTTTTAGCAGGGTTATTGGTGTTTTTTGACGGTTTTTCACTGTTTTTAAGCGTTTTAGCAGGGTTATTGGTGTTTTTGACGGTTTTTCACTGTTTTTAAGCGTTTTAGCAAGGTTATTGGTGTTTTTTGACGGTTTTTCACTGTTTTTAAACGTTTTAGCAGGGTTATTGGTGTTTTTTGACGGGTTTTCACTGTTTTTAAGCGTTTTAGCAGGGTTATTGGTGTTTTTGACGGTTTTTCACTGTTTTTAAGCGTTTTAGCAGGGTTATTGGTGTTTTTTGACGGTTTTTCAATGTTTTTAAGCGTTTTAGCAGGGTTATTGGTGTTTTTTGACGGTTTTCCACTGTTTTTAAGCGTTTTAGCAGGGTTATTGGTGTTTTTTGACGGTTTTTCACTGTTTTTAAGCGTTTTAGCAGGGTTTTCGGTGTTTTTTGACGGTTTTTCACTGCTTTTAAGCGTTTTAGCAGGGTTATTGGTGTTTTTTGACGGTTTTTCACTGTTTTTAAGCGTTTTAGCAGGGTTATTGGTGTTTTTTGATGGTTTTTCACTGTTTTTAAGCGTTTTAGCAAGGTTAATGGTGTCTTTTGACGGTTTTTCACTGTTTTTAAGCGTTTTAGCAGGGTTATTGGTGTTTTTTGACGGTTTTTCACTGTTTTTTAGCGTTTTAGCAGGGTTATTGGTGTTTTATGACGGTTTTTCACTGTTTTTAAGCGTTTTAGCAGGGTTATTGGTGTTTTTGACGGTTTTTCACTGTTTTTAAGCGTTTTAGCAGGGTTATTGGTGTTTTTTGACGGTTTTTCACTGTTTTTAAGCGTTTTAGCAGGGTTATTGGTGTTTTTTGACGTTTTTTCACTGTTTTTAAGCATTTTAGCAGGGTTATTGGTGTTTTTCGACGGTTTTTCTCTGTTTTTAAGCGTTTTAGCAGGGTTATTGGTGTTTTTTGACGGTTTTTCACTGTTTTTGAGCGTTTTAGCAAGGTTATTGGTGTTTTTTGACGTTTTTTCACTGTTTTTAAGCATTTTAGCAGGGTTATTGGTGTTTTTCGACGGTTTTTCTCTGTTTTTAAGCGTTTTAGCAGGGTTATTGGTGTTTTTTGACGGTTTTTCACTGTTTTTAGGCGTTTTAGCAGGGTTATTGGTGTTTTTTGACGGTTTTTCACTGTTTTTAAGCGTTTTAGCAGGGTTATTGGTGTTTTTTGACGGTTTTTCAATGTTTTTAAGCGTTTTAGCAGGGTTATTGGTGTTTTTTGACGGTTTTTCACTGTTTTTAAGCGTTTTAGCAAGGTTATTGGTGTTTTTTGACGGTTTTTCACTGTTTTTAAGCGTTTTAGCAGGGTTATTGGTGTTTTTTGACGGTTTTTCACTGTTTTTAAGCGTTTTAGCAGGGTTATTGGTGTTTTTTGACGGTTTTTCACTGTTTTTAAGCGTTTTAGCAGGGTTATTGGTGTTTTTTGACGGTTTTTCACTGGTTTTAAGCGTTTTAGCAGGGTTATTGGTGTTTATTGACGGTTTTTCACTGTTTTTAAACGTTTTAGCAGGGTTATTGGTGTTTTTTGACGGGTTTTCACTGTTTTTAAGCGTTTTAGCAGGGTTATTGGTGTTTTTTGACGGTTTTTCACTGTTTTTAAGGGTTTTAGCAGGGTTATTGGTGTTTTTTGACGGTTTTTCACTGTTTTAAGCGTTTTAGCAGGGTTATTGGTGTTTTTTGACGGTTTTTCACTGTTTTAGAGCGTTTTAGCAGGGTTATTGGTGTTTTTTGATGGTTTTTCACTGTTTTTAAGCGTTTTAGCAGGGTTATTGGTGTTTTTTGACGGTTTTTCAATGTTTTTAAGCGTTTTAGCAGGGTTATTGGTGTTTTTTGACGGTTTTCCACTGTATTTAAGCGTTTTAGCAGGGTTATTGGTGTTTTTTGACGGTTTTTCACTGTTTTTAAGCGTTTTAGCAGGGTTTTTGGTGTTTTTTGACGGTTTTTCACTGTTTTTAAGCGTTTTAGCAGGGTTATTGGTGTTTTTTGACGGTTTTTCACTGTTTTTAAGCGTTTTAGCAGGGTTATTGGTGTTTTTTGAGGGTTTTTCACTGTTTTTAAGCGTTTTAGCAGGGTTATTGGTGTTTTTTGACGGTTTTTCACTGTTTTTAAGCGTTTTAGCAGGGTTATTGGTGTTTTTTGACGGTTTTTCACTGTTTTTAGGCGTTTTAGCAGGGTTATTGGTGTTTTTTGACGCTTTTTCACTGTTTTTAAGCGTTTTAGCAGGGTTATTGGTGTTTTTTGACGGTTTTTCACTGTTTTTAAGCGTTTTAGCAGGGTTATTGGTGTTTTTTGACGGTTTTTCACTGTTTTTAAGCGTTTTAGCAGGGTTATTGGTGTTTTTTGACGGTTTTTCACTGTTTTTGAGCATTTTAGCAGGGTTATTGGTGTTTTTTGACGGTTTTTCACTGTTTTTAAGCGTTTTAGCAAGGTTATTGGTGTTTTTTGACGTTTTTTCACTGTTTTTAAGCATTTTAGCAGGGTTATTAGTGTTTTTCGACGGTTTTTCACTGTTTTTAAGCGTTTTAGCAGGGTTATTGGTGTTTTTTGACGGTTTTTCACTGTTTTTAGGCGTTTTAGCAGGGTTATTGGTGTTTTTTGACGGTTTTTCACTGTTTTTAAGCGTTTTACCAGGGTTATTGGTGTTTTTTGACGGTTTTTCAATGTTTTTAAGCGTTTTAGCAGGGTTATTGGTGTTTTTTGACGGTTTTTCACTGTTTTTAAGCGTTTTAGCAAGGTTATTGGTGTTTTTTGACGGTTTTTCACTGTTTTTAAGCGTTTTAGCAGAGTTATTGGTGTTTTTTGACGCTTTTTCACTGTTTTTAAGCGTTTTAGCAAGGTTATTGGTGTTTTTTGACGGTTTTTCAATGTTTTTAAACGTTTTAGCAGGGTTATTGGTGTTTTTTGACGGGTTTTCACTGTTTTTGAGCGTTTTAGCAGGGTTATTGGTGTTTTTTGACGGTTTTTCACTGTTTTTAAGCGTTTTAGCAGGGTTATTGGTGTTTTTTGACGGTTTTTCACTGTTTTTAAGCGTTTTAGCAGGGTTATTGGTGTTTTTTGACGGTTTTTCACTGTTTTTAAGCGTTTTAGCAGGGTTATTGGTGTTTTTTGTCGGTTTTTCACTGTTTTTAAGCGTTTTAGCAGGGTTATTGGTGTTTTTTGACGGTTTTTCACTGTTTTTAAGCATTTTAGCAGGGTTATTGGTGTTTTTTGACGGTTTTTCACTGTTTTTAAGCATTTTAGCAGGGTTATTGGTGTTTTTTGACGGTTTTTCACTGTTTTTAAGCGTTTAAGCAAGGTTATTGGTGTTTTTTGACGGTTTTTCACTGTTTTTAAGCATTTTAGCAGGGTTATTGGTGTTTTTTGACGGTTTTTCACTGTTTTTAAGCGTTTTAGCAGGGTTATTGGTGTTTTTTGACGGTTTTTCACTGTTTTTAAGCGTTTTAGCAGGGTTATTGGCGTTTTTTGACGGTTTTTCACTGTTTTTAAGCGTTTTAGCAGGGTTATTGGTGTTTTTTGACGGTTTTTCACTGTTTTTAAGCGTTTTAGCAGGGTTATTGGTGTTTTTTGACGGTTTTTCACTGTTTTTAAGCGTTATAGCAGGGTTATTGGTGTTTTTTGACGGTTTTTCACTGTTTTTAAGCGTTTTAGCAGGGTTATTGGTGTTTTTTGACGGTTTTTCACTGTTTTTAAGCCTTTTAGCAGGGTTATTGGTGTTTTTTGACGGTTTTTCACTGTTTTTAAGCGTTTTAGCAAGGTTATTGGTGTTTTTTGACGGTTTTTCACTGTTTTTAAGCATTTTAGCAGGGTTATTGGTGTTTTTTGACGGTTTTTCACTGTTTTAAGCGTTTTAGCAGGGTTATTGGTGTTTTTTGACGGTTTTTCACTGTTTTTAAGCGTTTTAGCAATGTTATTGGTGTTTTTTGACGGTTTTTCACTGTTTTTAATCGTTTTAGCAGGGTTATTGGTGTTTTTTGACGGTTTTTCACTGTTTTTAAGCGTTTTAGCAGGGTTATTGGTGTTTTTTGACGGTTTTTCACTGTTTTTAAGCGTTTTAGCAAGGTTATTGGTGTTTTTTGACGGTTTTTCACTGTTTTTAAACGTTTTAGCAGGGTTATTGGTGTTTTTTGACGGGTTTTCACTGTTTTTAAGCGTTTTAGCAGGGTTATTGGTGTTTTTTGACGGTTTTTCACTGTTTTTAAGCGTTTTAGCAGGGTTATTGGTGTTTTTTGACGGTTTTTCAATGTTTTTAAGCGTTTTAGCAGGGTTATTGGTGTTTTTTGACGGTTTTCCACTGTTTTTAAGCGTTTTAGCAGGGTTATTGGTGTTTTTTGACGGTTTTTCACTGTTTTTAAGCGTTTTAGCAGGGTTTTCGGTGTTTTTTGACGGTTTTTCACTGCTTTTAAGCGTTTTAGCAGGGTTATTGGTGTTTTTTGACGGTTTTTCACTGTTTTTAAGCGTTTTAGCAGGGTTATTGGTGTTTTTTGATGGTTTTTCACTGTTTTTAAGCGTTTTAGCAAGGTTAATGGTGTCTTTTGACGGTTTTTCACTGTTTTTAAGCGTTTTAGCAGGGTTATTGGTGTTTTTTGACGGTTTTTCACTGTTTTTTAGCGTTTTAGCAGGGTTATTGGTGTTTTATGACGGTTTTTCACTGTTTTTAAGCGTTTTAGCAGGGTTATTGGTGTTTTTTGACGGTTTTTCACTGTTTTTAAGCGTTTTAGCAGGGTTATTGGTGTTTTTTGACGGTTTTTCACTGTTTTTAAGCGTTTTAGCAGGGTTATTGGTGTTTTTTGACGTTTTTTCACTGTTTTTAAGCATTTTAGCAGGGTTATTGGTGTTTTTCGACGGTTTTTCTCTGTTTTTAAGCGTTTTAGCAGGGTTATTGGTGTTTTTTGACGGTTTTTCACTGTTTTTGAGCGTTTTAGCAAGGTTATTGGTGTTTTTTGACGTTTTTTCACTGTTTTTAAGCATTTTAGCAGGGTTATTGGTGTTTTTCGACGGTTTTTCTCTGTTTTTAAGCGTTTTAGCAGGGTTATTGGTGTTTTTTGACGGTTTTTCACTGTTTTTAGGCGTTTTAGCAGGGTTATTGGTGTTTTTTGACGGTTTTTCACTGTTTTTAAGCGTTTTAGCAGGGTTATTGGTGTTTTTTGACGGTTTTTCAATGTTTTTAAGCGTTTTAGCAGGGTTATTGGTGTTTTTTGACGGTTTTTCACTGTTTTTAAGCGTTTTAGCAAGGTTATTGGTGTTTTTTGACGGTTTTTCACTGTTTTTAAGCGTTTTAGCAGGGTTATTGGTGTTTTTTGACGGTTTTTCACTGTTTTTAAGCGTTTTAGCAGGGTTATTGGTGTTTTTTGACGGTTTTTCACTGTTTTTAAGCGTTTTAGCAAGGTTATTGGTGTTTTTTGACGGTTTTTCAATGTTTTTAAGCGTTTTAGCAGGGTTATTGGTGTTTTTTGACGGATTTTCACTGTTTTTAAGCGTTTTAGCAGGGTTATTGGTGTTTTTTGACGGTTTTTCACTGTTTTTAAGCGTTTTAGCAGGGTTATTGGTGTTTTTTGACGGTTTTTCACTGTTTTTAAGCGTTTTAGCAGGGTTATTGGTGTTTTTCGACGGTTTTTCACTGTTTTTAAGCGTTTTAGCAGGGTTATTGGTGTTTATTGACGGTTTTTCACTGTTTTTAAACGTTTTAGCAGGGTTATTGGTGTTTTTTGACGGGTTTTCACTGTTTTTAAGCGTTTTAGCAGGGTTATTGGTGTTTTTTGACGGTTTTTCACTGTTTTTAAACGTTTTAGCAGGGTTATTGGTGTTTTTTGACGGTTTTTCACTGTTTTTAAGCGTTTTAGCAGGGTTATTGGTGTTTTTTGACGGTTTTTCACTGTTTTAGAGCGTTTTAGCAGGGTTATTGGTGTTTTTTGACGGTTTTTCACTGTTTTTAAGCGTTTTAGCAGGGTTATTGGTGTTTTTTGACGGTTTTTCAATGTTTTTAAGCGTTTTAGCAGGGTTATTGGTGTTTTTTGACGGTTTTCCACTGTATTTAAGCGTTTTAGCAGGGTTATTGGTGTTTTTTGACGGTTTTTCACTGTTTTTAAGCGTTTTAGCAGGGTTTTTGGTGTTTTTTGACGGTTTTTCACTGCTTTTAAGCGTTTTAGCAGGGTTATTGGTGTTTTTTGACGGTTTTTCACTGTTTTTAAGCGTTTTAGCAGGGTTATTGGTGTTTTTTGATGGTTTTTCACTGTTTTTAAGCGTTTTAGCAAGGTTAATGGTGTCTTTTGACGGTTTTTCACTGTTTTTAAGCGTTTTAGCAGGGTTATTGGTGTTTTTTGACGGTTTTTCACTGTTTTTAAGCGTTTTAGCAGGGTTATTGGTGTTTTTTGACGGTTTTTCACTGTTTTTAAGCGTTTTAGCAGGGTTATTGGTGTTTTTTGACGGTTTTTCACTGTTTTTAAGCGTTTTAGCAGGGTTATTGGTGTTTTTTGACGGTTTTTCACTGTTTTTAAGCGTTTTAGCAGGGTTATTGGTGTTTTTTGACGGTTTTTCACTGTTTTTAGGCGTTTTAGCAGGGTTATTGGTGTTTTTTGACGGTTTTTCACTGTTTTTAAGCGTTTTAGCAGGGTTATTGGTGTTTTTTGACGGTTTTTCACTGTTTTTAAGCGTTTTAGCAGGGTTATTGGTATTTTTTGACGGTTTTTCACTGTTTTTAAGCGTTTTAGCAGGGTTATTGGTGTTTTTTGACGGTTTTTCACTGTTTTTGAGCATTTTAGCAGGGTTATTGGTGTTTTTTGACGGTTTTTCACTGTTTTTAAGCGTTTTAGCAAGGTTATTGGTGTTTTTTGACGTTTTTTCACTGTTTTTAAGCATTTTAGCAGGGTTATTGGTGTTTTTCGACGGTTTTTCACTGTTTTTAAGCGTTTTAGCAGGGTTATTGGTGTTTTTTGACGGTTTTTCACTGTTTTTAGGCGTTTTAGCAGGGTTATTGGTGTTTTTTGACGGTTTTTCACTGTTTTTAAGCGTTTTAGCAGGGTTATTGGTGTTTTTTGACGGTTTTTCAATGTTTTTAAGCGTTTTAGCAGGGTTATTGGTGTTTTTTGACGGTTTTTCACTGTTTTTAAGCGTTTTAGCAAGGTTATTGGTGTTTTTTGACGGTTTTTCACTGTTTTTAAGCGTTTTAGCAGGGTTATTGGTGTTTTTTGACGGTTTTTCACTGTTTTTAAGCGTTTTAGCAGAGTTATTGGTGTTTTTTGACGGTTTTTCACTGTTTTTAAGCGTTTTAGCAAGGTTATTGGTGTTTTTTGACGGTTTTTCACTGTTTTTAAACGTTTTAGCAGGGTTATTGGTGTTTTTTGACGGGTTTTCACTGTTTTTAAGCGTTTTAGCAGGGTTATTGGTGTTTTTTGACGGTTTTTCACTGTTTTTAAGCGTTTTAGCAGGGTTATTGGTGTTTTTTGACGGTTTTTCACTGTTTTTAAGCGTTTTAGCAGGGTTATTGGTGTTTTTTGACGGTTTTTCACTGTTTTTAAGCGTTTTAGCAGGGTTATTGGTGTTTTTTGTCGGTTTTTCACTGTTTTTGAGCGTTTTAGCAGGGTTATTGGTGTTTTTTGACGGTTTTTCACTGTTTTTAAGCATTTTAGCAGGGTTATTGGTGTTTTTTGACGGTTTTTCACTGTTTTTAAGCATTTTAGCAGGGTTATTGGTGTTTTTTGACGGTTTTTCACTGTTTTTAAGCGTTTTAGCAAGGTTATTGGTGTTTTTTGACGGTTTTTCACTGTTTTTAAGCGTTTTAGCAGGGTTATTGGTGTTTTTTGACGGTTTTTCACTGTTTTTAGGCGTTTTAGCAGGGTTATTGGTGTTTTTTGACGGGTTTTCACTGTTTTTAAGCGTTTTAGCAGGGTTATTGGTGTTTTTTGACGGGTTTTCACTGTTTTTAAGCGTTTTAGCAGGGTTATTGGTGTTTTTTGACGGTTTTTCACTGTTTTTAGGCGTTTTAGCAGGGTTATTGGTGTTTTTTGACGGTTTTTCACTGTTTTTAAGCGTTTTAGCAGGGTTATTGGTGTTTTTTGACGGTTTTTTAATGTTTTTAAGCGTTTTAGCAGGGTTATTGGTGTTTTTTGACGGTTTTTCACTGTTTTTAAGCGTTTTAGCAAGGTTATTGGTGTTTTTTGACGGTTTTTCACTGTTTTTAAGCGTTTTAGCAGGGTTATTGGTGTTTTTTGACGGTTTTTCACTGTTTTTAAGCGTTTTAGCAGAGTTATTGGTGTTTTTTGACGGTTTTTCACTGTTTTTAAGCGTTTTAGCAAGGTTATTGGTGTTTTTTGACGGTTTTTCACTGTTTTTAAACGTTTTAGCAGGGTTATTGGTGTTTTTTGACGGGTTTTCACTGTTTTTAAGCGTTTTAGCAGGGTTATTGGTGTTTTTTGACGGTTTTTCACTGTTTTTAAGCGTTTTAGCAGGGTTATTGGTGTTTTTTGACGGTTTTTCACTGTTTTTAAGCGTTTTAGCAGGGTTATTGGTGTTTTTTGACGGTTTTTCACTGTTTTTAAGCGTTTTAGCAGGGTTATTGGTGTTTTTTGACGGTTTTTCACTGTTTTTAAGCGTTTTAGCAGGGTTATTGGTGTTTTTTGACGGTTTTTCACTTAAGCATTTTAGCAGGGTTATTGGTGTTTTTTGACGGTTTTTCACTGTTTTTAAGCATTTTAGCAGGGTTATTGGTGTTTTTTGACGGTTTTTCACTGTTTTTAAGCGTTTTAGCAAGGTTATTGGTGTTTTTTAACGGTTTTTCACTGTTTTTAAGCATTTTAGCAGGGTTATTGGTGTTTTTTGACGGTTTTTCACTGTTTTTAAGCGTTTTAGCAGGGTTATTGGTGTTTTTTGACGGTTTTTCACTGTTTTTAAGCGTTTTAGCAGGGTTATTGGTGTTTTTTGACGGGTTTTCACTGTTTTTAAGCGTTTTAGCAGGGTTATTGGTGTTTTTTGACGGTTTTTCAATGTTTTTAAGCGTTTTAGCAGGGTTATTGGTGTTTTTTGACGGTTTTTCACTGTTTTTAAGCGTTTTAGCAAGGTTATTGGTGTTTTTTGACGGTTTTTCACTGTTTTCAAACGTTTTAGCAGGGTTATTGGTGTTTTTTGACGGGTTTTCACTGTTTTTAAGCGTTTTAGCAGGGTTATTGGTGTTTTTTGACGGTTTTTCACTGTTTTTAAGCGTTTTAGCAAGGTTAATGGTGTCTTTTGACGGTTTTTCACTGTTTTTAAGCGTTTTAGCAGGGTTATTGGTGTTTTTTGACGGTTTTTCACTGTTTTTAAGCGTTTTAGCAGGGTTATTGGTGTTTTTTGACGGTTTTTCACTGTTTTTAAGCGTTTTAGCAGGGTTATTGGTGTTTTTTGACGGTTTTTCACTGTTTTTAAGCGTTTTAGCAGGGTTATTGGTGTTTTTTGACGGTTTTTCACTGTTTTTAAGCGTTTTAGCAGGGTTATTGGTGTTTTTTGACGGTTTTTCACTGTTTTTAGGCGTTTTAGCAGGGTTATTGGTGTTTTTTGACGGTTTTTCACTGTTTTTAAGCGTTTTAGCAGGGTTATTGGTGTTTTTTGACGGTTTTTCACTGTTTTTAAGCGTTTTAGCAGGGTTATTGGTGTTTTTTGACGGTTTTTCACTGTTTTTAAGCGTTTTAGCAGAGTTATTGGTGTTTTTTGACGGTTTTTCACTGTTTTTAAGCGTTTTAGCAAGGTTATTGGTGTTTTTTGACGGTTTTTCACTGTTTTTAAACGTTTTAGCAGGGTTATTGGTGTTTTTTGACGGGTTTTCACTGTTTTTAAGCGTTTTAGCAGGGTTATTGGTGTTTTTTGACGGTTTTTCACTGTTTTTAAGCGTTTTAGCAGGGTTATTGGTGTTTTTTGACGGTTTTTCACTGTTTTTAAGCGTTTTAGCAGGGTTATTGGTGTTTTTTGACGGTTTTTCACTGTTTTTAAGCGTTTTAGCAGGGTTATTGGTGTTTTTTGACGGTTTTTCACTGTTTTTAAGCATTTTAGCAGGGTTATTGGTGTTTTTTGACGGTTTTTCACTGTTTTTAAGCATTTTAGCAGGGTTATTGGTGTTTTTTGACGGTTTTTCACTGTTTTTAAGCGTTTTAGCAAGGTTATTGGTGTTTTTTGACGGTTTTTCACTGTTTTTGGGCCTTTTAGCAGGGTTATTGGTGTTTTTTGACGGTTTTTCACTGTTTTTAAGCGTTTTAGCAGGGTTATTGGTGTTTTTTGACGGTTTTTCACTGTTTTTAAGCGTTTTAGCAGGGTTATTGGTGTTTTTTGACGGGTTTTCACTGTTTTTAAGCGTTTTAGCAGGGTTATTGGTGTTTTTTGACGGTTTTTCACTGTTTTTAGGCGTTTTAGCAGGGTTATTGGTGTTTTTTGACGGTTTTTCACTGTTTTTAAGCGTTTTAGCAGGGTTATTGGTGTTTTTTGACGGTTTTTTAATGTTTTTAAGCGTTTTAGCAGGGTTATTGGTGTTTTTTGACGGTTTTTCACTGTTTTTAAGCGTTTTAGCAAGGTTATTGTTGTTTTTTGACGGTTTTTCACTGTTTTTAAGCGTTTTAGCAGGGTTATTGGTGTTTTTTGACGGTTTTTCACTGTTTTTAAGCGTTTTAGCAGAGTTATTGGTGTTTTTTGACGGTTTTTCACTGTTTTTAAGCGTTTTAGCAAGGTTATTGGTGTTTTTTGACGGTTTTTCACTGTTTTTAAACGTTTTAGCAGGGTTATTGGTGTTTTTTGACGGGTTTTCACTGTTTTTAAGCGTTTTAGCAGGGTTATTGGTGTTTTTTGACGGTTTTTCACTGTTTTTAAGCGTTTTAGCAGGGTTATTGGTGTTTTTTGACGGTTTTTCACTGTTTTTAAGCGTTTTAGCAGGGTTATTGGTGTTTTTTGACGGTTTTTCACTGTTTTTAAGCGTTTTAGCAGGGTTATTGGTGTTTTTTGACGGTTTTTCACTGTTTTTAAGCGTTTTAGCAGGGTTATTGGTGTTTTTTGACGGTTTTTCACTGTTTTTAAGCATTTTAGCAGGGTTATTGGTGTTTTTTGACGGTTTTTCACTGTTTTTAAGCATTTTAGCAGGGTTATTGGTGTTTTTTGACGGTTTTTCACTGTTTTTAAGCGTTTTAGCAAGGTTATTGGTGTTTTTTAACGGTTTTTCACTGTTTTTAAGCATTTTAGCAGGGTTATTGGTGTTTTTTGACGGTTTTTCACTGTTTTTAAGCGTTTTAGCAGGGTTATTGGTGTTTTTTGACGGTTTTTCACTGTTTTTAAGCGTTTTAGCAGGGTTATTGGTGTTTTTTGACGGGTTTTCACTGTTTTTAAGCGTTTTAGCAGGGTTATTGGTGTTTTTTGACGGTTTTTCAATGTTTTTAAGCGTTTTAGCAGGGTTATTGGTGTTTTTTGACGGTTTTTCACTGTTTTTAAGCGTTTTAGCAAGGTTATTGGTGTTTTTTGACGGTTTTTCACTGTTTTTAAACGTTTTAGCAGGGTTATTGGTGTTTTTTGACGGGTTTTCACTGTTTTTAAGCGTTTTAGCAGGGTTATTGGTGTTTTTTGACGGTTTTTCACTGTTTTTAAGCGTTTTAGCAAGGTTAATGGTGTCTTTTGACGGTTTTTCACTGTTTTTATGCGTTTTAGCAGGGTTATTGGTGTTTTTTGACGGTTTTTCACTGTTTTTAAGCGTTTTAGCAGGGTTATTGGTGTTTTTTGACGGTTTTTCACTGTTTTTAAGCGTTTTAGCAGGGTTATTGGTGTTTTTTGACGGTTTTTCACTGTTTTTAAGCGTTTTAGCAGGGTTATTGGTGTTTTTTGACGGTTTTTCACTGTTTTTAAGCGTTTTAGCAGGGTTATTGGTGTTTTTTGACGGTTTTTCACTGTTTTTAGGCGTTTTAGCAGGGTTATTGGTGTTTTTTGACGGTTTTTCACTGTTTTTAAGCGTTTTAGCAGGGTTATTGGTGTTTTTTGACGGTTTTTCACTGTTTTTAAGCGTTTTAGCAGGGTTATTGGTGTTTTTTGACGGTTTTTCACTGTTTTTAAGCGTTTTAGCAGGGTTATTGGTGTTTTTTGACGGTTTTTCACTGTTTTTAAGCGTTTTAGCAAGGTTATTGGTGTTTTTTGACGTTTTTTCACTGTTTTTAAGCATTTTAGCAGGGTTATTGGTGTTTTTCGACGGTTTTTCACTGTTTTTAAGCGTTTTAGCAGGGTTATTGGTGTTTTTTGACGGTTTTTCACTGTTTTTAGGCGTTTTAGCAGGGTTATTGGTGTTTTTTGACGGTTTTTCACTGTTTTTAAGCGTTTTAGCAGGGTTATTGGTGTTTTTTGACGGTTTTTCAATGTTTTTAAGCGTTTTAGCAGGGTTATTGGTGTTTTTTGACGGTTTTTCACTGTTTTTAAGCGTTTTAGCAAGGTTATTGGTGTTTTTTGACGGTTTTTCACTGTTTTTAAGCGTTTAGCAGGGTTATTGGTGTTTTTTGACGGTTTTTCACTGTTTTTAAGCGTTTTAGCAGAGTTATTGGTGTTTTTTGACGGTTTTTCACTGTTTTTAAGCGTTTTAGCAAGGTTATTGGTGTTTTTTGACGGTTTTTCACTGTTTTTAAACGTTTTAGCAGGGTTATTGGTGTTTTTTGACGGGTTTTCACTGTTTTTAAGCGTTTTAGCAGGGTTATTGGTGTTTTTTGACAATTGTTCACTGTTTTTAAGCGTTTTAGCAGGGTTATTGGTGTTTTTTGACGGTTTTTCACTGTTTTTAAGCGTTTTAGCAAGGTTATTGGTGTTTTTTGACGGTTTTTCACTGTTTTTAAGCGTTTTAGCAGGGTTATTGGTGTTTTTTGTCGGTTTTTCACTGTTTTTAAGCGTTTTAGCAGGGTTATTGGTGTTTTTTGACGGTTTTTCACTGTTTTTAAGCATTTTAGCAGGGTTATTGGTGTTTTTTGACGGTTTTTCACTGTTTTTAAGCATTTTAGCAGGGTTATTGGTGTTTTTTGACGGTTTTTCACTGTTTTTAAGCGTTTTAGCAAGGTTATTGGTGTTTTTTGACGGTTTTTCACTGTTTTTAAGCATTTTAGCAGGGTTATTGGTGTTTTTTGACGGTTTTTCACTGTTTTTAAGCGTTTTAGCAGGGTTATTGGTGTTTTTTGACGGTTTTTCACTGTTTTTAAGCGTTTTAGCAGGGTTATTGGTGTTTTTTGACGGGTTTTCACTGTTTTTAAGCGTTTTAGCAGGGTTATTGGTGTTTTTTGACGGTTTTTCACTGTTTTTAGGCGTTTTAGCAGGGTTATTGGTGTTTTTTGACGGTTTTTCACTGTTTTTAAGCGTTTTAGCAGGGTTATTGGTGTTTTTTGACGGTTTTTTAATGTTTTTAAGCGTTTTAGCAGGGTTATTGGTGTTTTTTGACGGTTTTTCACTGTTTTTAAGCGTTTTAGCAGGGTTATTGGTGTTTATTGACGGTTTTTCACTGTTTTTAAACGTTTTAGCAGGGTTATTGGTGTTTTTTGACGGTTTTTCACTGTTTTTAAGCGTTTTAGCAGGGTTATTGGTGTTTTTTGACGGTTTTTCACTGTTTTTAAGCGTTTTAGCAGGGTTATTGGTGTTTATTGACGGTTTTTCACTGTTTTTAAACGTTTTAGCAGGGTTATTGGTGTTTTTTGACGGGTTTTCACTGTTTTTAAGCGTTTTAGCAGGGTTATTGGTGTTTTTTGACGGTTTTTCACTGTTTTTAAGGGTTTTAGCAGGGTTATTGGTGTTTTTTGACGGTTTTTCACTGTTTTTAAGCGTTTTAGCAGGGTTATTGGTGTTTTTTGACGGTTTTTCACTGTTTTAGAGCGTTTTAGCAGGGTTATTGGTGTTTTTTGACGGTTTTTCACTGTTTTTAAGCGTTTTAGCAGGGTTATTGGTGTTTTTTGACGGTTTTTCAATGTTTTTAAGCGTTTTAGCAGGGTTATTGGTGTTTTTTGACGGTTTTCCACTGTATTTAAGCGTTTTAGCAGGGTTATTGGTGTTTTTTGACGGTTTTTCACTGTTTTTAAGCGTTTTAGCAGGGTTTTTGGTGTTTTTTGACGGTTTTTCACTGCTTTTATGCGTTTTAGCAGGGTTATTGGTGTTTTTTGACGGTTTTTCACTGTTTCTAAGCGTTTTAGCAGGGTTATTGGTGTTTTTTGATGGTTTTTCACTGTTTTTAAGCGTTTTAGCAAGGTTAATGGTGTCTTTTGACGGTTTTTCACTGTTTTTAAGCGTTTTAGCAGGGTTATTGGTGTTTTTTGACGGTTTTTCACTGTTTTTAAGCGTTTTAGCAGGGTTATTGGTGTTTTTTGACGGTTTTTCACTGTTTTTAAGCGTTTTAGCAGGGTTATTGGTGTTTTTTGACGGTTTTTCACTGTTTTTAAGCGTTTTAGCAGGGTTATTGGTGTTTTTTGACGGTTTTTCACTGTTTTTAAGCGTTTTAGCAAGGTTATTGGTGTTTTTTGACGGTTTTTCACTGTTTTTAGGCGTTTTAGCAGGGTTATTGGTGTTTTTTGACGGTTTTTCACTGTTTTTAAGCGTTTTAGCAGGGTTATTGGTGTTTTTTGACGGTTTTTCACTGTTTTTGAGCGTTTTAGCAGGGTTATTGGTGTTTTTTGACGGTTTTTCACTGTTTTTAAGCGTTTTAGCAGGGTTATTGGTGTTTTTTGACGGTTTTTCACTGTTTTTGAGCATTTTAGCAGGGTTATTGGTGTTTTTTGACGGTTTTTCACTGTTTTTAAGCGTTTTAGCAAGGTTATTGGTGTTTTTTGACGTTTTTTCACTGTTTTTAAGCATTTTAGCAGGGTTATTGGTGTTTTTCGACGGTTTTTCACTGTTTTTAAGCGTTTTAGCAGGGTTATTGGTGTTTTTTGACGGTTTTTCACTGTTTTTAGGCGTTTTAGCAGGGTTATTGGTGTTTTTTGACGGTTTTTCACTGTTTTTAAGCGTTTTAGCAGGGTTATTGGTGTTTTTTGACGGTTTTTCAATGTTTTTAAGCGTTTTAGCAGGGTTATTGGTGTTTTTTGACGGTTTTTCACTGTTTTTAAGCGTTTTAGCAAGGTTATTGGTGTTTTTTGACGGTTTTTCACTGTTTTTAAGCGTTTTAGCAGGGTTATTGGTGTTTTTTGACGGTTTTTCACTGTTTTTAAGCGTTTTAGCAGAGTTATTGGTGTTTTTTGACGCTTTTTCACTGTTTTTAAGCGTTTTAGCAAGGTTATTGGTGTTTTTTGACGGTTGTTCACTGTTTTTAATCGTTTTAGCAGGGTTATTGGTGTTTTTTGACGGGTTTTCACTGTTTTTAAGCGTTTTAGCAGGGTTATTGGTGTTTTTTGACGGTTTTTCACTGTTTTTAAGCGTTTTAGCAGGGTTATTGGTGTTTTTTGACGGTTTTTCACTGTTTTTAAGCGTTTTAGCAGGGTTATTGGTGTTTTTTGACGGTTTTTCACTGTTTTTAAGCGTTTTAGCAGGGTTATTGGTGTTTTTTGTCGGTTTTTCACTGTTTTTAAGCGTTTTAGCAGGGTTATTGGTGTTTTTTGACGGTTTTTCACTGTTTTTAAGCATTTTAGCAGGGTTATTGGTGTTTTTTGACGGTTTTTCACTGTTTTTAAGCATTTTAGCAGGGTTATTGGTGTTTTTTGACGGTTTTTCACTGTTTTTAAGCGTTTTAGCAAGGTTATTGGTGTTTTTTGACGGTTTTTCACTGTTTTTAAGCATTTTAGCAGGGTTATTGGTGTTTTTTGACGGTTTTTCACTGTTTTTAAGCGTTTTAGCAGGGTTATTGGTGTTTTTTGACGGTTTTTCACTGTTTTTAAGCGTTTTAGCAGGGTTATTGGTGTTTTTTGACGGGTTTTCACTGTTTTTAAGCGTTTTAGCAGGGTTATTGGTGTTTTTTGACGGTTTTTCACTGTTTTTAGGCGTTTTAGCAGGGTTATTGGTGTTTTTTGACGGTTTTTCACTGTTTTTAAGCGTTTTAGCAGGGTTATTGGTGTTTTTTGACGGTTTTTTAATGTTTTTAAGCGTTTTAGCAGGGTTATTGGTGTTTTTTGACGGTTTTTCACTGTTTTTAAGCGTTTTAGCAAGGTTATTGGTGTTTTTTGACGGTTTTTCAATGTTTTTAAGCGTTTTAGCAGGGTTATTGGTGTTTTTTGACGGTTTTTCACTGTTTTTAAGCGTTTTAGCAGGGTTATTGGTGTTTTTTGACGGTTTTTCACTGTTTTTAAGCGTTTTAGCAGGGTTATTGGTGTTTTTTGACGGTTTTTCACTGTTTTTAAGCGTTTTAGCAGGGTTATTGGTGTTTTTTGACGGGTTTTCACTGTTTTTAAGCGTTTTAGCAGGGTTATTGGTGTTTTTTGACGGTTTTTCACTGTTTTTAGGCGTTTTAGCAGGGTTATTGGTGTTTTTTGACGGTTTTTCACTGTTTTTAAGCGTTTTAGCAGGGTTATTGGTGTTTTTTGACGGTTTTTTAATGTTTTTAAGCGTTTTAGCAGGGTTATTGGTGTTTTTTGACGGTTTTTCACTGTTTTTAAGCGTTTTAGCAAGGTTATTGGTGTTTTTTGACGGTTTTTCACTGTTTTTAAGCGTTTTAGCAGGGTTATTGGTGTTTTTTGACGGTTTTTCACTGTTTTTAAGCGTTTTAGCAGAGTTATTGGTGTTTTTTGACGGTTTTTCACTGTTTTTAAGCGTTTTAGCAAGGTTATTGGTGTTTTTTGACGGTTTTTCACTGTTTTTAAACGTTTTAGCAGGGTTATTGGTGTTTTTTGACGGGTTTTCACTGTTTTTAAGCGTTTTAGCAGGGTTATTGGTGTTTTTTGACGGTTTTTCACTGTTTTTAAGCATTTTAGCAGGGTTATTGGTGTTTTTTGACGGTTTTTCACTGTTTTTAAGCGTTTTAGCAGGGTTATTGGTGTTTTTTGACGGGTTTTCACTGTTTTTAACCCTGCTAAAACGCTTAAAAACAGTGAAAAACCGTCAAAAAACACCAGTAACCCTGCTAAAACGCTTAAAAACAGTGAAAAACCGTCAAAAAACACCAATAACCCTGCTAAAACGCTTGAAAGCAGTAAAAAACCGTCAAAAAAAACCAAAAACTTTGCTAAAACGCTTAAAAACAGTGAAAAACCGTCAAAAAACACCAATAACCCTGCTAAAACGCTCAAAAACAGTGGAAAACCGTCAAAAAACACCAATAACCCTGCTAAAACGCTTAAAAACAGTGAAAAACCGTCAAAAAACACCAATAACCCTGCTAAAACGCTTAAAAACAGTGAAAAACCGTCAAAAAACACCAATAACCCTGCTAAAACGCCTAAAAACAGTAAAAAACCGTCAAAAAACACCAATAACCCTGCTAAAACGCTTAAAAACAGTGAAAACCCGTCAAAAACCACCAATAACCCTGCTAAAACGCTTAAAAACAGTGAAAAACCGTCAAAAAACTCCAATAACCTTGCTAAAACGCTTAAAAACAGTGAAAAACCGTCAAAAAACACCAATAACCCTCCTAAAACGCTTAAAAACAGTGAAAACCCGTCAAAAAACATCAATAACCCTGCTAAAACGCTTAAAAACAGTGAAAACCCGTCAAAAAACACCAATAACCCTGCTAAAACGCTTAAAAACAGTGAAAAACCGTCAAAAAACACCAATAACCTTGCTAAAACGCTTAAAAACAGTGAAAAACCGTCAAAAAACACCAATAACCCTGCTGAAACGCTTAAAAACAGTGAAAAACCGTCAAAAAACACCAATAACCCTGCTAAAACGCTCAAAAACATTGAAAAACCGTCAAAAAACACCAATAACCCTGCTAAAACGCTTAAAAACAGTGAAAAACCGTCAAAAAACACCAATAACCCTGCTAAAACGCTCAAAAACAGTGAAAACCCTTCAAAAAACACCAATAACCCTGCTAAAACGATTAAAAACAGTGAAAAACCGTCAAAAAACACCAATAACCCTGCTAAAACGCTTAAAAACAGTGAAAAACCGTCAAAAAACACCAATAACCTTGCTAAAACGCTTAAAAACAGTGAAAAACCGTCAAAAAACACCAATAACCCTGCTAAAACGCTTAAAAACAGTGAAAAACCGTCAAAAAACACCAATAACCCTGCTAAAACGCTTAAAAACAGTGAAAAACCGTCAAAAAACACCAATAACCCTGCTAAAACGCTTAAAAACAGTGAAAAACCGTCAAAAAACACCAATAACCCTGCTAAAACGCTTAAAAACAGTGAAAAACCGTCAAAAAACACCAATAACCCTGCTAAAACGCTTAAAAACAGTGAAAAACCGTCAAAAAACTCCAATAACCTTGCTAAAACGCTTAAAAACAGTGAAAAACCGTCAAAAAACACCAATAACCCTGCTAAAACGCTTAAAAACAGTGAAAAACCGTCAAAAAACACCAATAATCCTGCTAAAACGCTTAAAAACAGTGAAAAACCGTCAAAAAACACCAATAACCTTGCTAAAACGCTTAAAAACAGTGAAAAACCGTCAAAAAACACCAATAACCCTGCTAAAACGCTTAAAACAGTGAAAAACCGTCAAAAAACACCAATAACCCTGCTAAAACGCTTAAAAACAGTGAAAAACCGTCAAAAAACACCAATAACCCTGCTAAAACGCTTAAAAACAGTGAAAAACCGTCAAAAAACACCAATAACCCTGCTAAAACGCTTAAAAACCGTGAAAAACCGTCAAAAAACACCAATAACCCTGCTAAAACGCTTAAAAACAGTGAAAAACCGTCAAAAAACACCAATAACCCTGCTAAAACGCTTAAAAACAGTGAAAAACCGTCAAAAAACTCCAATAACCTTGCTAAAACGCTTAAAAACAGTGAAAAACCGTCAAAAAACACCAATAACCCTCCTAAAACGCTTAAAAACAGTGAAAACCCGTCAAAAAACATCAATAACCCTGCTAAAACGCTTAAAAACAGTGAAAAACCGTCAAAAAACACCAATAACCCTGCTAAAACGCTTAAAAACAGTGAAAAACCGTCAAAAAACACCAAAAACCCTGCTAAAACGCTTAAAAACAGTGAAAAACCGTCAAAAAACACCAATAACCCTGCTAAAACGCTTAAAAACAGTGAAAAACCGTCAAAAAACACCAATAACCCTGCTAAAACGCTTAAAAACAGTGAAAAACAGTCAAAAAACACCAATAACCCTGCTAAAACGCTTAAAAACAGTGAAAAACCGTCAAAAAACACCAAAAACCCTGCTAAAACGCTTAAAAACAGTGAAAAACCGTCAAAAAACACCAATAACCCTGCTAAAACGCTTAAAAACAGTGAAAAACCGTCAAAAAACACCAATAACCCTGCTAAAACGCTTAAAAACAGTGAAAAACCGTCAAAAAACACCAATAACCCGGCTAAAACGCTTAAAAACAGTGAAAAACCGTCAAAAAACACCAATAACCCTGCTAAAACGCTTAAAAACAGTAAAAAACCGTCAAAAAACACCAATAACCCTGCTAAAACGCTTAAAAACAGTGAAAACCCGTCAAAAAACACCAATAACCCTGCTAAAACGCTTAAAAACAGTGAAAAACCGTCAAAAAACACCAATAACCCTGCTAAAACGCTTAAAAACAGTGAAAAACCGTCAAAAAACACCAATAACCCTGCTAAAGCGCTTAAAAACAGTAAAAAACCGTCAAAAAACACCAATAACCCTGCTAAAACGCTTAAAAACAGTGAAAACCCGTCAAAAAACACCAATAACCCTGCTAAAACGCTTAAAAACAGTGAAAAACCGTCAAAAAAAACCAATAACCTTGCTAAAACGCTTAAAAACAGTGAAAAACCGTCAAAAAACACCAATAACCCTGCTGAAACGCTTAAAAACAGTGAAAAACCGTCAAAAAACACCAATAACCTTGCTAAAACGCTTAAAAACAGTGAAAAACCGTCAAAAAACACCAATAACCCTGCTAAAACGCTCAAAAACATTGAAAAACCGTCAAAAAACACCAATAACCCTGCTAAAACGCTTAAAAACAGTGAAAAACCGTCAAAAAACACCAATAACCCTGCTAAAACGCTCAAAAACAGTGAAAACCCGTCAAAAAACACCAATAACCCTGCTAAAACGCTTAAAAACAGTGAAAAACCGTCAAAAAACACCAATAACCCTGCTAAAACGCTTAAAAACAGTGAAAAACCGTCAAAAAACACCAATAACCTTGCTAAAACGCTTAAAAACAGTGAAAAACCGTCAAAAAACACCAATAACCCTGCTAAAACGCTTAAAAACAGTGAAAAACCGTCAAAAAACACCAATAACCCTGCTAAAACGCTTAAAAACAGTGAAAAACCGTCAAAAAACACCAATAACCCTGCTAAAACGCTTAAAAACAGTGAAAAACCGTCAAAAAACACCAATAACCCTGCTAAAACGCTTAAAAACAGTGAAAAACCGTCAAAAAACACCAATAACCCTGCTAAAACGCTTAAAAACAGTGAAAAACCGTCAAAAAACTCCAATAACCTTGCTAAAACGCTTAAAAACAGTGAAAAACCGTCAAAAAACACCAATAACCCTGCTAAAACGCTTAAAAACAGTGAAAAACCGTCAAAAAACACCAATAATCCTGCTAAAACGCTTAAAAACAGTGAAAAACCGTCAAAAAACACCAATAACCTTGCTTAAACGCTTAAAAACAGTGAAAAACCGTCAAAAAACACCAATAACCCTGCTAAAACGCTTAAAACAGTGAAAAACCGTCAAAAAACACCAATAACCCTGCTAAAACGCTTAAAAACAGTGAAAAACCGTCAAAAAACACCAATAACCCTGCTAAAACGCTTAAAAACAGTGAAAACCCGTCAAAAAACATCAATAACCCTGCTAAAACGCTTAAAAACAGTGAAAAACCGTCAAAAAACACCAATAACCCTGCTAAAACGCTTAAAAACAGTGAAAACCCGTCAAAAAACATCAATAACCCTGCTAAAACGCTTAAAAACAGTGAAAAACCGTCAAAAAACACCATTCACCCTGCTAAAACGCTTTAAAACAGTGAAAAACCGTCAAAAAACACCAATAACCTTGCTAAAACGCTTAAAAACAGTGAAAAACCGTCAAAAAACACCAATAACCCTGCTGAAACGCTTAAAAACAGTGAAAAACCGTCAAAAAACACCAATAACCTTGCTAAAACGCTTAAAAACAGTGAAAAACCGTCAAAAAACACCAATAACCCTGATAAAACGCTCAAAAACATTGAAAAACCGTCAAAAAACACCAATAACCTTGCTAAAACGCTTAAAAACAGTGAAAAACCGTCAAAAAACACCAATAACCCTGCTAAAACGCTCAAAAACAGTGAAAACCCGTCAAAAAACACCAATAACCCTGCTAAAACGCTTAAAAACAGTGAAAAACCGTCAAAAAACACCAATAACCCTGCTAAAATGCTTAAAAACAGTGAAAAACCGTCAAAAAACACCAATAACCTTGCTAAAACGCTTAAAAACAGTGAAAAACCGTCAAAAAACACCAATAACCCTGCTAAAACGCTTAAAAACAGTGAAAAACCGTCAAAAAACACCAATAACCCTGCTAAAACGCTTAAAAACAGTGAAAAACCGTCAAAAAACACCAATAACCCTGCTAAAACGCTTAAAAACAGTGAAAAACCGTCAAAAAACACCAATAACCCTGCTAAAACGCTTAAAAACAGTGAAAAACCGTCAAAAAACTCCAATAACCTTGCTAAAACGCTTAAAAACACTGAAAAACCGTCAAAAAACACCAATAACCCTGCTAAAACGCTTAAAAACAGTGAAAACCCGTCAAAAAACACCAATAACCCTGCTAAAACGCTTAAAAACAGTGAAAAACCGTCAAAAAACACCAATAACCCTGCTAAAACGCTTAAAAACAGTGAAAAACCGTCAAAAAACACCAATAACCTTGCTAAAACGCTTAAAAACAGTGAAAAACCGTCAAAAAACACCAATAACCCTGCTAAAACGCTTAAAAACAGTGAAAAACCGTCAAAAAACACCAATAACCCTGCTAAAACGCTTAAAAACAGTGAAAAACCGTCAAAAAACACCAATAACCCTGCTAAAACGCTTAAAAACAGTGAAAAACCGTCAAAAAACACCAATAACCCTGCTAAAACGCTTAAAAACAGTGAAAAACTGTCAAAAAACACCAATAACCCTGCTAAAACGCTTAAAAACAGTGAAAAACCGTCAAAAAACTCCAATAACCTTGCTAAAACGCTTAAAAACAGTGAAAAACTGTCAAAAAACACCAATAACCCTGCTAAAACGCTTAAAAACAGTGAAAAACCGTCAAAAAACACCAACAATCCTGCTAAAACGCTTAAAAACAGTGAAAAACCGTCAAAAAACACCAATAACCTTGCTAAAACGCTTAAAAACAGTGAAAAACCGTCAAAAAACACCAATAACCCTGCTAAAACGCTTAAAACAGTGAAAAACCGTCAAAAAACACCAATAACCCTGCTAAAACGCTTAAAAACAGTGAAAAACCGTCAAAAAACACCAATAACCATGCTAAAACGCTTAAAAACATTGAAAACCCGTCAAAAAACATCAATAACCCTGCTAAAACGCTTAAAAACAGTTAAAAACCGTCAAAAAACACCAATAACCCTGCTAAAACGCTTAAAAACAGTGAAAAACCGTCAAAAAACACCAATAACCCTGCTAAAACGCTTAAAAACAGTGAAAAACCGTCAAAAAACACCAATAACCCTCCTAAAACGCTTAAAAACAGTGAAAACCCGTCAAAAAACATCAATAACCCTGCTAAAACGCTTAAAAACAGTGAAAAACCGTCAAAAAACACCAATAACCCTGCTAAAACGCTTAAAAACAGTGAAAAACCGTCAAAAAACACCAAAAACCCTGCTAAAACGCTTAAAAACAGTGAAAAACCGTCAAAAAACACCAATAACCCTGCTAAAACGCTTAAAAACAGTGAAAAACCGTCAAAAAACACCAATAACCCTGCTAAAACGCTTAAAAACAGTGAAAAACCGTCAAAAAACACCAATAACCTTGCTAAAACGCTTAAAAACAGTGAAAAACTGTCAAAAAACACCAATAACCCTGCTAAAACGCTTAAAAACAGTGAAAACCCGTCAAAAAACACCAATAACCCTGCTAAAACGCTTAAAAACAGTGAAAAACCGTCAAAAAACACCAATAACCTTGCTAAAACGCTTAAAAACAGTGAAAAACCGGCAAAAAACACCAATAACTTTGCTAAAACGCTTAAAACAGTGAAAAACCGTCAAAAAACACCAATAACCCTGCTAAAACGCTTAAAAACAGTGAAAAACCGTCAAAAAACATCAATAACCCTGCTAAAACGCTTAAAAACAGTGAAAACCCGTCAAAAAACATCAATAACCCTGCTAAAACACTTAAAAACAGTGAAAAACGTCAAAAAACACCAATAACCCTGCTAAAACGCTTAAAAACAGTGAAAAACCGTCAAAAAACACCAATAACCCTACTAAAACGCTTGAAAGCAGTAAAAAACCGTCAAAAAACACCAAAAACTTTGCTAAAACGCTCAAAAACAGTGAAAAACCGTCAAAAAACACCAATAACTCTGCTAAAACGCTTAAAAGCAGTGAAAACCGTCAAAAAACACCAATAACCCTGCTAAAACGCTTAAAAACAGTGAAAAACCGTCAAAAAACACCAATAACCCTGCTAAAACGCCTAAAAACAGTGAAAAACCGTCAAAAAATACCAATAACCCTGCTAAAACGCTTAAAAACAGTGAAAAACCGTCAAAAAACACCAATAACCCTGCTAAAACGGTTAAAAACAGTGAAAAACCGTCAAAAAACACCAATAACCCTGCTAAAACGCTTAAAAACAGTGAAAAACCGTCAAAAAACACCAATAACCCTGGTAAAACGCTTAAAAACAGTGAAAAACCGTCAAAAAACACCAATAACCCTGCTAAAACGCTTAAAAACAGTGAAAAACCGTCAAAAAACACCAATAACCCTGCTAAAACGCTTGAAAGCAGTAAAAAACCGTCAAAAAACACCAAAAACTTTGCTAAAACGCTCAAAAACAGTGAAAAACCGTCAAAAAACACCAATAACCCTGCTAAAACGCTTAAAAACAGTGGAAAACCGTCAAAAAACACCAATAACCCTGCTAAAACGCTTAAAAACAGTGAAAAACCGTCAAAAAACACCAATAACTCTGCTAAAACGCTTAAAAGCAGTGAAAAACCGTCAAAAAACACCAATAACCCTGCTAAAACGCTTAAAAACAGTGAAAAACCGTCAAAAAACACCAATAACCCTGCTAAAACGCCTAAAAACAGTGAAAAACCGTCAAAAAATACCAATAACCCTGCTAAAACGCTTAAAAACAGTGAAAAACCGTCAAAAAACACCAATAACCCTGCTAAAACGCTTAAAAACAGTGAAAAACCGTCAAAAAACACCAATAACCCTGCTAAAACGCTTAAAAACAGTGAAAAACCGTCAAAAAACACCAATAACCCTGGTAAAACGCTTAAAAACAGTGAAAAACCGTCAAAAGACACCAATAACCTTGCTAAAACGCTTAAAAACAGTGAAAAACCGTCAAAAAACACCAATAACCTTGCTAAAACGCTTAAAAACAGTGAAAAACCGTCAAAAAACACCAATAACTCTGCTAAAACGCTTAAAAGCAGTGAAAAACCGTCAAAAAACACCAAAAACCCTGCTAAAACGCTTAAAAACAGTGAAAAACCGTCAAAAAACACCAATAACCATGCTAAAACGCTTAAAAACAGTGAAAAACGGTCAAAAAACACCAATAACCCTGCTAAAACGCTTAAAAACAGTGGAAAACCGTCAAAAAACACCAATAACCCTGCTAAAACGCTTAAAAACATTGAAAAACCGTCAAAAAACACCAATAACCCTGCTAAAACGCTTAAAAACAGTGAAAAACCGTCAAAAAACACCAATAACCCTGCTAAAACGCTTAAAAACAGTAAAAAACCGTCAAAAAACACCAATAACCCTGCTAAAACGCTTAAAAACAGTGAAAAACCGTCAAAAAACACCAATAACCCTGCTAAAACGCTTAAAAACAGTGAAAAACCGTCAAAAAACACCAATAACCTTGCTAAAACGCTTAAAAACAGTGAAAAACCGTCAAAAAACACCAATAACCCTGCTAAAACGCTTAAAAACAGTGAAAAACCGTCAAAAAACACCAATAACCCTGCTAAAACGCTTAAAAACAGTGAAAAACCGTCAAAAAACACCAATAACCTTGCTAAAACGCTTAAAAACAGTGAAAAACCGTCAAAAAACACCAATAACCTTGCTAAAACGCTTAAAAACAGTGAAAAACCGTCAAAAAACACCAATAACCCTGCTAAAACGCTTAAAAACATTGAAAAACCGTCAAAAAACACCAATAACCCTGCTAAAACGCTTAAAAACAGTGAAAATCCGTCAAAAAACACCAATAACCCTGCTAAAACGCTTAAAAACAGTGAAAAACCGTCAAAAAACACCAATAACCCTGCTAAAATGCTTAAAAACAGTGAAAAACCGTCAAAAAACACCAATAACCTTGCTAAAACGCTTAAAAACAGTGAAAAACCGTCAA
Source organism: Styela clava (assembly GCF_964204865.1). NCBI lineage: Eukaryota > Metazoa > Chordata > Ascidiacea > Stolidobranchia > Styelidae > Styela > Styela clava. The sequence continues at coordinate 27,727 of NW_027556780.1, forward strand.
AAAACACCAATAACCCTGCTAAAACGCTTAAAAACAGTGAAAAACCGTCAAAAAACACCAATAACCCTGCTAAAACGCTTAAAAACAGTGAAAAACCGTCAAAAAACACCAATAACCCTGCTAAAACGCTTAAAAACAGTGAAAAACCGTCAAAAAACACCAATAACCCTGCTAAAACGCTTAAAAACAGTGAAAAACCGTCAAAAAACACCAATAACCCTGCTAAAACGCTTAAAAACAGTGAAAAACCGTCAAAAAACACCAATAACCCTGCTAAAACGCTTAAAAACAGTGAAAAACCGTCAAAAAACACCAATAACCCTGCTAAAACGCTTAAAAACAGTGAAAAACCGTCAAAAAACACCAATAACCCTGCTAAAACGCTTAAAAACAGTGAAAAACCGTCAAAAAACACCAATAACCCTGCTAAAACGCTTAAAAACAGTAAAAAACCGTCAAAAAACACCAATAACCCTGCTAAAACGCTTAAAAACAGTGAAAAACCGTCAAAAGACACCAATAACCTTGCTAAAACGCTTAAAAACAGTGAAAAACCGTCAAAAAACACCAATAACCCTGCTAAAACGCTTAAAAACAGTGAAAAACCGTCAAAAAACACCAATAACCCTGCTAAAACGCTTAAAAGCAGTGAAAAACCGTCAAAAAACACCAAAAACCCTGCTAAAACGCTTAAAAACAGTGAAAAACCGTCAAAAAACACCAATAACCATGCTAAAACGCTTAAAAACAGTGAAAAACCGTCAAAAAACACCAATAACCCTGCTAAAACGCTTAAAAATTGTGGAAAACCGTCAAAAACACCAATAACCCTGCTAAAACGCTTAAAAACATTGAAAAACCGTCAAAAAACACCAATAACCCTACTAAAACGCTTAAAAACAGTGAAAAACCGTCAAAAAACACCAATAACCCTGCTAAAACGCTCTAAAACAGTGAAAAACCGTCAAAAAACACCAATAACCCTGCTAAAACGCTTAAAAACAGTGAAAAACCGTCAAAAAACACCAATAACCCTGCTAAAACGCTTAAAAACAGTGAAAAACCGTCAAAAAACACCAATAACCCTGCTAAAACGCTTAAAAACAGTGAAAACCCGTCAAAAAACACCAATAACCCTGCTAAAACGTTTAAAAACAGTGAAAAACCGTCTAAAAACACCAATAACCTTGCTAAAACGCTTAAAAACAGTGAAAAACCGTCAAAAAACACCAATAACCCTGCTAAAACGCTTAAAAACAGTGAAAAACCGTCAAAAAACACCAATAACCCTGCTAAAACGCTTAAAAACAGTGAAAAACCGTCAAAAAACACCAATACCCTTGCTAAAACGCTTAAAAACAGTGAAAAACCGTCAAAAAACACCAATAACCCTGCTAAAACGCTTAAAAACAGTGAAAAACCGTCAAAAAACACCAATAACCCTGCTAAAATGCTTAAAAACAGTGAAAAACCGTAAAAAACACCAATAACCTTGCTAAAACGCTTAAAAACAGTGAAAACCGTCAAAAAACACCAATAACCCTGCTAAAACGCTTAAAAACAGTGAAAAACCGTCAAAAAACACCAATAACCCTGCTAAAACGCTTAAAAACAGTGAAAAACCGTCAAAAAACACCAATAACCTTGCTAAAACGCATAAAAACAGTGAAAAACCGTCAAAAGACACCAATAACCTTGCTAAAACGCTTAAAAACAGTGAAAAACCGTCAAAAAACACCAATAACCCTGCTAAAACGCTTAAAAACAGTGAAAAACCGTCAAAAAACACCAATAACTCTGCTAAAACGCTTAAAAGCAGTGAAAAACCGTCAAAAAACACCAAAAACCCTGCTAAAACGCTTAAAAACAGTGAAAAACCGTCAAAAAACACCAATAACCATGCTAAAACGCATAAAAACAGTGAAAAACGGTCAAAAAACACCAATAACCCTGCTAAAACGCTTAAAAACAGTGGAAAACCGTCAAAAAACACCAATAACCCTGCTAAAACGCTTAAAAACATTGAAAAACCGTCAAAAAACACCAATAACCCTGCTAAAACGCTTAAAAACAGTGAAAAACCGTCAAAAAACACCAATAACCCTGCTAAAACGCTTAAAAACAGTGAAAAACCGTCAAAAAACACCAATAACCCTGCTAAAACGCTTAAAAACAGTGAAAAACCGTCAAAAAACACCAATAACCCTGCTAAAACGCTTAAAAACAGTGAAAAACCGTCAAAAAACACCAATAACCTTGCTAAAACGCTTAAAAACAGTGAAAAACCGTCAAAAAACACCAATAACCTTGCTAAAACGCTTAAAAACAGTGAAAAACCGTCAAAAAACACCAATAACCCTGCTAAAACGCTTAAAAACATTGAAAAACCGTCAAAAAACCCCAATAACCCTGCTAAAACGCTTAAAAACAGTGAAAATCCGTCAAAAAACACCAATAACCCTGCTAAAACGCTTAAAAACAGTGAAAAACCGTCAAAAAACACCAATAACCCTGCTAAAATGCTTAAAAACAGTGAAAAACCGTCAAAAAACACCAATAACCTTGCTAAAACGCTTAAAAACAGTGAAAAACCGTCAAAAAACACCAATAACCCTGCTAAAACGCTTAAAAACAGTGAAAAACCGTCAAAAAACACCAATAACCCGACTAAAACGCTTAAAAACAGTGAAAAACCGTCAAAAAACACCAATAACCCTGCTAAAACGCTTAAAAACAGTGAAAAACCGTCAAAAAACACCAATAACCCTGCTAAAACGCTTAAAAACAGTGAAAAACCGTCAAAAAACACCAATAACCCTGCTAAAACGCTTAAAAACAGTGAAAAACCGTCAAAAAACACCAATAACCCTGCTAAAACGCTTAAAAACAGTGAAAAACCGTCAAAAAACACCAATAACCCTGCTAAAACGCTTAAAAACAGTGAAAAACCGTCAAAAAACACCAATAACCCTGCTAAAACGCTTAAAAACAGTAAAAAACCGTCAAAAAACACCAATAACCCTGCTAAAACGCTTAAAAACAGTGAAAAACCGTCAAAAAACACCAATAACCCTGCTAAAACGCTTAAAAACATTGAAAAACCGTCAAAAAACACCAATAACCCTGCTAAAACGCTTAAAAACAGTGAAAATCCGTCAAAAAACACCAATAACCCTGCTAAAACGCTTAAAAACAGTGAAAAACCGTCAAAAAACACCAATAACCCTGCTAAAATGCTTAAAAACAGTGAAAAACCGTCAAAAAACACCAATAACCTTGCTAAAACGCTTAAAAACAGTGAAAAACCGTCAAAAAACACCAATAACCCTGCTAAAACGCTTAAAAACAGTGAAAAACCGTCAAAAAACACCAATAACCCTGCTAAAACGCTTAAAAACAGTGAAAAACCGTCAAAAAACACCAATAACCCTGCTAAAACGCTTAAAAACAGTGAAAAACCGTCAAAAAACACCAATAACCCTGCTAAAACGCTTAAAAACAGTGAAAAACCGTCAAAAAACACCAATAACCCTGCTAAAACGCTTAAAAACAGTGAAAAACCGTCAAAAAACACCAATAACCCTGCTAAAACGCTTAAAAACAGTGAAAAACCGTCAAAAAACACCAATAACCCTGCTAAAACGCTTAAAAACAGTGAAAAACCGTCAAAAAACACCAATAACCCTGCTAAAACGCTTAAAACAGTAAAAAACCGTCAAAAAACACCAATAACCCTGCTAAAACGCTTAAAAACAGTGAAAAACCGTCAAAAGACACCAATAACCTTGCTAAAACGCTTAAAAACAGTGAAAAACCGTCAAAAAACACCAATAACCCTGCTAAAACGCTTAAAAACAGTGAAAAACCGTCAAAAAAC
>NW_027556781.1:0-65714 GCF_964204865.1 Styela clava
AGGGTTATTTGTGTTTTTAGACGGTTTTTCAATTATATTTAGCGTTTTAGCAGGGTTATTGGTGTTTTTTGACGGTTTTCACTGTTTTTAAGCGTTTTAGCAGGGTTATTGGTGTTTTTTGACGGTTTTTCACTGTTTTTAAGTGTTTTAGCAGGGTTATTGGTGTTTTTAGACGGTTTTTTCACTGTTTTTAAAAGTTTTAGCAGGGTTATTAGTGTTTTTAGACGGTTTTTTCACTGTTTTTAAGCTTTTTAGCAAGGTTATTGGTGTTTTTAGACGTTTTATCACTGTTTTTAAGTGTTTTAGCAGGGTTATTCGGGTTTTTAGACGGTTTGTCAGTGTTTTTAAGCGTTTTAGCATGGTTATTGGTGTTTTTAGACGGTTTTTCACTGTTTTCAAGCGTTTTAGATGGGTTATTGATGTTTTTAGACGGTTTTCCACTCTTTTTAGGCGTTTTAGCATGGTTATTGGTGTTTTTAGACGGTTTTTCACTGTTTTCAAGCGTTTTAGCAGGGTTATTGGTGTTTTTTGACGGTTTTTTCACTGTTTTTAAGCGTTTTAGCAGGGTTATTGGTGTTTTTTGACGGTTTTTCATTGTTTTTAAGCGTTTTAGCAGGGTTATTGGTGTTTTTTGACGGTTTTTCACTGTTTTTAAGCGTTTTAGCAGGGTTATTGGTGTTTTTTGACGGTTTTCACTGTTTTTAAGCGTTTTAGCAGGGTTATTGGTGTTTTATAACGGTTTTTCACTGTTTTTAGCGTTTTAGCAGGATTATTGGTGTTTTATAACGGTTTTTCACTGTTTTTAAGCGTTTTAGCAGGGTTATTGGTGTTTTTTGACGGTTTTTGACTGTTTTTAAGCGTTTTAGCAGGGTTATTGGTGTTTTTTGATGGTTTTTTCACTGTTTTTAAGCGTTTTAGCAGGGTTATTAGTGATTTTTGACGGTTTTTCACTGTTTTTAAGCGTTTTAGCAGGGTTAATGGTGTTTTTAGACGGTTTTTCACTGTTTTTAGGCGTTTTAGCAGGGTTAATGGTGTTTTTAGACGGTTTTTCACTGTTTTTAAGCGTTTTAGCAGGGTCATTGGTGTTTTTTGACGGTTTTTCACTGTTTTTAAGCGTTTTAGCAGGGTTATTGGTGTTTTTTGACGGTTTTTCACTGTTTTTTATGCGTTTTAGCAGGGTTATTTGTGTTTTTTTGACGGTTTTTTACTGTTTTTTAAGCGTTTTAGCAGGGTTATTGGTGTTTTATACCGGTTTTTCACTGTTTTTAAGCGTTTTAGCAGGGTTATTGGTGTTTTTTGACGGTTTTTCATTTTTTTTAAGCGATTTAGCAGGGCTATTGGTGTTTTTTGATGGTTTTTCACTGTTTTTAAGCGTTTTAGCAGGGTTATTAGTGATTTTTGACGGTTTTTTCACTGTTTTTAAGCGTTTTAGCAAGGTTTTTGGTGTTTTTTGACGGTTTTTCACTGTTTTTAGGCGTTTTAGCAGGGTTAATGGTGTTTTTAGACGGTTTTTCACTGTTTTTAAGCGTTTTAGCAGGGTTATTGGTGTTTTTTGATGGTTTTTCACTGTTTTCAAGCGTTTTAGCTGGGTTTATTGATGTTTTTAGACTGTTTTTTCACTGTTTTCAAGCGTTTTAGCTGGGTTATTGATGTTTTTAGACTGTTTTTCACTTTTTTTAAGCGTTTTATCAGGGTTATTGGTGTTTTTAGACTGTTTTTCACTGTTTTTATGCGTTTTAGCAGGGTTATTGTTGTTTTTTAGACTGTTATTCACTGTTTTTAAGCGTTTTAGCAGGGTCATTGCTGTTTTTAGACGGTTATTCACTGTTTTTAAGCATTTTAGCAGGGTTATTGATGTTTTTAGACGGGTTTCCACTGTTTTTTAGGCCTTTTAGCAGGGTTAATGGTGTTTTTAGACCGTTTTTTCACTGTTTTTTACGCGATTTAGCTGGATTCTTGGTGTTTTTAGACGGTTTTTTCACTTATTTTTAGCGTTTTAGCAGGGTTATTGGTGTTTTTAGACGGTTTTCACTGATTTTAAGATTTTTAGCAGGGTTATCGGTTGATTTAGACGGCTTTTCACTGTTTTTAAGCGTTTTAGCAGGGTTATTGGTGTTTTTAGACGGTTTGTGACTGTTTTCAAGCGTTTTAGCAAGGTTATTGGTGTTTTTTGACGGTTTTTTACTGTTTTTAAGTGTTTTAGCAGAGTTATTGGTGTTTTTAGACGGTTTTTCACTGTTTTTAAAAGTTTTAGCAGGGTTATTGGTGTTTTTTGATGGTTTTTCACTGTTTTCAAGCGTTTTAGCTGGGTTATTGATGTTTTTAGACTGTTTTTCACTGTTTTCAAGCGTTTTAGCTGGGTTATTGATGTTTTTAGACTGTTTTTCACTGTTTTTAAGCGTTTTATCAGGGTTATTGGTGTTTTTAGACTGTTTTTCACTGTTTTTATGCGTTTTAGCAGGGTTATTGTTGTTTTTAGACTGTTATTCATTGTTTTTAAGCGTTTTAGCAGGGTCATTGCTGTTTTTAGACGGTTATCCACTGTTTTTAAGCATTTTAGCAGGGTTATTGATGTTTTTAGACGGGTTTCCACTGTTTTTAGGCCTTTTAGCAGGGTTAATGGTGTTTTTAGACTGTTTTTCACTGTTTTTACGCGATTTAGCTGGGTTCTTGCTGTTTTTAGACGGTTTTTCACTTATTTTTAGCGTTTTAGCGCAGGGTTATTGGTGTTTTTAGACGGTTTTCACTGATTTTAAGATTTTTAGCAGGGTTATCGGTTGATTTAGACGGCTTTTCACTGTTTTTAAGCGTTTTAGCAGGGTTATTGGTTGTTTTTAGACGCTTTTTTTTACTGTTTTTAAGCGTCTTAGCAAGGTTATTGGTGTTTTTAGACGCTTTTTTTACTGTTTTTAAGCGTCTTAGCATGGTTATTGGTGATTTCAGACGGTTCTTCACTGTTTTTAAGCGTTTTAGCAGGGTTATTGGTTGTTTTAGACAGTTTTTCTCTGTTTCTAAGCGTTTTAGCAGGGTTATTGGTGTTTTTAGACGGTTATTCACTGTTTTTAAGCGTTTTAGCAGGGTTATTGATGTTTTTAGACGGTTTTTCACTGATTTTAAGCGTTTTAAGCAGGGTTAATGGTGTTTTTAGACTGTTATTCACTGTTTTTAAGCGTTTTAGCAGCGTCATTGCTGTTTTTAGACGGTTATCCACTGTTTTTAAGCATTTTAGCAGGGTTATTGATGTTTTTAGACGGGTTTCCACTGTTTTTAGGCCTTTTAGCAGGGTTAATGATGTTTTTAGACGGTTTTTCACTGTTTTTTACGCGATTTAGCTGGGTTCTTGGTGTTTTTAGACGGTTTTTCACTTATTTTTAGCGTTTCAGCATGGTTATTGGTGTTTTTAGACGCTTTTTTTACTGTTTTTAAGCGTCTTAGCATGGTTATTGGTGATTTCAGACGGTTCTTCACTGTTTTTAAGCGTTTTAGCAGGGTTATTGGTTGTTTTAGACAGTTTTTCTCTGTTTCTAAGCGTTTTAGCAGGGTTATTGGTGTTTTTAGACGGTTATTCACAGTTTTTAAGCGTTTTAGCAGGGTTATTGATGTTTTTAGACGGTTTTTTCACTGATTTTAAGCGTTTTAGCAGGGTTAATGGTGTTTTTAGACTGTTATTCACTGTTTTTAAAGCGTTTTAGCAGGGTCATTGCTGTTTTTAGACGGTTATCCACTGTTTTTAAGCATTTTAGCAGGGTTATTGATGTTTTTAGACGGGTTTCCACTGTTTTTAGGCCTTTTAGCAGGGTTAATGATGTTTTTAGACGGTTTTTCACTGTTTTTTACGCGATTTAGCTGGGTTCTTGGTGTTTTTAGACGGTTTTTCACTTATTTTTAGCGTTTCAGCATGGTTATTGGTGTTTTTAGACGGTTTTCACTGATTTTAAGATTTTTAGCAGGGTTATCGGTTGATTTAGACGGCTTTTCACTGTTTTTAAGCGTTTTAGCAGGGTTATTGGTGTTTTTAGACGGTTTGTGACTGTTTTCAAGCGTTTTAGCAAGGTTATTGGTGTTTTTAGACGCTTTTTTTACTGTTTTTAAGCGTTTTAGCATGGTTATTGGTGATTTCAGACGGTTTTTCACGATTTTTAGGCGTTTTAGCAGGGTTATTGGTGTTTTTTGACGGTTTTTTATTGTTTTTAAGCGTTTTAGCAGGGTTATTGGTGTTTTTTGACGGTTTTTCACTGTTTTCAAGCGTTTTAGCAGGGTTATTGGTGTTTTTTGACGGTTTTTCACTGTTTTTATGCGTTTTAGCAGGGTTATTTGTGTTTTTTGACGGTTTTTTACTGTTTTTGGGCGTTTTAGCAGGGTTATTGGTGTTTTATACCGGTTTTTCACTGTTTTTAAGCGTTTTAGCAGGGTTATTGGTGTTTTTTTGACGGTTTTTCATTGTTTTTAAGCGATTTAGCAGGGCTATTGGTGTTTTTTGATGGTTTTTCACTGATTTTAAGCGTTTTAGCAGGGTTAATGGTGTTTTTAGACTGTTATTCACTGTTTTTAAGCGTTTTAGCAGGGTCATTGCTGTTTTTAGACGGTTATCCACTGTTTTTAAGCATTTTAGCAGGGTTATTGATGTTTTTAGACGGGTTTCCACTGTTTTTAGGCCTTTTAGCAGGGTTAATGATGTTTTTAGACGGTTTTTCACTGTTTTTACGCGATTTAGCTGGGTTCTTGGTGTTTTTAGACGGTTTTTCACTTATTTTTAGCGTTTCAGCATGGTTATTGGTGTTTTTAGACGGTTTTCACTGATTTTAAGATTTTTAGCAGGGTTATCGGTTGATTTAGACGGCTTTTCACTGTTTTTAAGCGTTTTAGCAGGGTTATTGGTGTTTTTAGACGGTTTGTGACTGTTTTCAAGCGTTTTAGCAAGGTTATTGGTGTTTTTAGACGCTTTTTTTACTGTTTTTAAGCGTTTTAGCATGGTTATTGGTGATTTCAGACGGTTTTTCACTGTTTTTAGGCGTTTTAGCAGGGTTATTGGTGTTTTTTGACGGTTTTTTATTGTTTTTAAGCGTTTTAGCAGGGTTATTGGTGTTTTTTGACGGTTTTTCACTGTTTTCAAGCGTTTTAGCAGGGTTATTGGTGTTTTTTGACGGTTTTTCACTGTTTTTATGCGTTTTAGCAGGGTTATTTGTGTTTTTTGACGGTTTTTTACTGTTTTTGGGCGTTTTAGCAGGGTTATAGGTGTTTTATACCGGTTTTTCACTGTTTTTAAGCGTTTTAGCAGGGTTATTGGTGTTTTTTGACGGTTTTTCATTGTTTTTAAGCGATTTAGCAGGGCTATTGGTGTTTTTTGATGGTTTTTCACTGTTTTTAAGCGTTTTAGCAGGGTTATTAGTGATTTTTGACGGTTTTTCACTGTTTTTAAGCGTTTTAGCAAGGTTTTTGGTGTTTTTTGACGGTTTTTCACTGTTTTTAGGCGTTTTAGCAGGGTTAATGGTGTTTTTAGACGGTTTTTCACTGTTTTTAAGCGTTTTAGCAGGGTTATTGGTGTTTTTTGATGGTTTTTCACTGTTTTCAAGCGTTTTAGCTGGGTTATTGATGTTTTTAGACTGTTTTTCACTGTTTTCAAGCGTTTTAGCTGGGTTATTGATGTTTTTAGACTGTTTTTCACTGTTTTTAAGCGTTTTATCAGGGTTATTGGTGTTTTTAGACTGTTTTTCACTGTTTTTATGCGTTTTAGCAGGGTTATTGTTGTTTTTAGACTGTTATTCATTGTTTTTAAGCGTTTTAGCAGGGTCATTGCTGTTTTTAGACGGTTATCCACTGTTTTTAAGCATTTTAGCAGGGTTATTGATGTTTTTAAACGGGTTTCCACTGTTTTTAGGCCTTTTAGCAGGGTTAATGGTGTTTTTAGACCGTTTTTCACTGTTTTTACGCGATTTAGCTGGGTTCTTGGTGTTTTTAGACGGTTTTTCACTTATTTTTAGCGTTTTAGCGCAGGGTTATTGGTGTTTTTAGACGGTTTTCACTGATTTTAAGATTTTTAGCAGGGTTATCGGTTGATTTAGACGGCTTTTCACTGTTTTTAAGCGTTTTAGCAGGGTTATTGGTGTTTTTAGACGGTTTGTGACTGTTTTCAAGCGTTTTAGCAGGGTTATTGGTGTTTTTAGACGCTTTTTTTACTGTTTTTAAGCGTCTTAGCATGGTTATTGGTGATTTCAGACGGTTCTTCACTGTTTTTAAGCGTTTTAGCAGGGTTATTGGTTGTTTTAGACAGTTTTTCTCTGTTTCTAAGCGTTTTAGCAGGGTTATTGGTGTTTTTAGACGGTTATTCACTGTTTTTAAGCGTTTTAGCAGGGTTATTGATGTTTTTAGACGGTTTTTCACTGATTTTAAGCGTTTTAGCAGGGTTAATGGTGTTTTTAGACTGTTATTCACTGTTTTTAAGCGTTTTAGCAGGGTCATTGCTGTTTTTAGACGGTTATCCACTGTTTTTAAGCATTTTAGCAGGGTTATTGATGTTTTTAGACGGGTTTCCACTGTTTTTAGGCCTTTTAGCAGGGTTAATGGTGTTTTTAGACGGTTTTTCACTGTTTTTACGCGATTTAGCTGGGTTCTTGGTGTTTTTAGACGGGTTTTCACTTATTTTTAGCGTTTTAGCAGGGTTATTGGTGTTTTTTGACGATTTTTCACTGTTTTTAAGCGTTTTAGCAGGGTTATTGCTGTTTTTAGACGGTTATTCACTGTTTTTAAGCGTTTTAGCAGGGTTATTGGTTGTTTTAGACGGTTTTTCACTGATTTTAAGCGTTTTAGCAGGGTTAATGGTGTTTTTAGACGGTTTTTCACTGTTTTTAGGCGTTTTAGCAGGGTTATTGGTGTTTTTAGACGGGTTTTCACTTATTTTTAGCGTTTTAGCAGGGTTATTGGTGTTTTTTGACGGTTTTTCACTGTTTTTAAGCGTTTTAGCAGGGTTATTGCTGTTTTTAGACGGTTATTCACTGTTTTTAAGCGTTTTAGCAGGGGTATTGATGTTTTTAGACGGTTTTTCACTGTTTTTAAGCGTTTTAGCAGGGTTATTTGTGTTTTTAGACGGTTTTTCAATTATATTTAGCGTTTTAGCAGGGTTATTGGTGTTTTTTGACGGTTTTCACTGTTTTTAAGCGTTTTAGCAGGGTTATTGGTGTTTTTTGACGGTTTTTCACTGTTTTTAAGTGTTTTAGCAGGGTTATTGGTGTTTTTAGACGGTTTTTCACTGTTTTTAAAAGTTTTAGCAGGGTTATTAGTGTTTTTAGACGGTTTTTCACTGTTTTTAAGCTTTTTAGCAAGGTTATTGGTGTTTTTAGACGTTTTATCACTGTTTTTAAGTGTTTTAGCAGGGTTATTCGGGTTTTTAGACGGTTTGTCAGTGTTTTTAAGCGTTTTAGCATGGTTATTGGTGTTTTTAGACGGTTTTTCACTGTTTTCAAGCGTTTTAGATGGGTTATTGATGTTTTTAGACGGTTTTCCACTCTTTTTAGGCGTTTTAGCATGGTTATTGGTGTTTTTAGACGGTTTTTCACTGTTTTCAAGCGTTTTAGCAGGGTTATTGGTGTTTTTTGACGGTTTTTCACTGTTTTTAAGCGTTTTAGCAGGGTTATTGGTGTTTTTTGACGGTTTTTCATTGTTTTTAAGCGTTTTAGCAGGGTTATTGGTGTTTTTTGACGGTTTTTCACTGTTTTTAAGCGTTTTAGCAGGGTTATTGGTGTTTTTTGACGGTTTTCACTGTTTTTAAGCGTTTTAGCAGGGTTATTGGTGTTTTATAACGGTTTTTCACTGTTTTTAAGCGTTTTAGCAGGATTATTGGTGTTTTATAACGGTTTTTCACTGTTTTTAAGCGTTTTAGCAGGGTTATTGGTGTTTTTTGACGGTTTTTGACTGTTTTTAAGCGTTTTAGCAGGGTTATTGGTGTTTTTTGATGGTTTTTCACTGTTTTTAAGCGTTTTAGCAGGGTTATTAGTGATTTTTGACGGTTTTTCACTGTTTTTAAGCGTTTTAGCAGGGTTAATGGTGTTTTTAGACGGTTTTTCACTGTTTTTAGGCGTTTTAGCAGGGTTAATGGTGTTTTTAGACGGTTTTTCACTGTTTTTAAGCGTTTTAGCAGGGTCATTGGTGTTTTTTGACGGTTTTTCACTGTTTTTAAGCGTTTTAGCAGGGTTATTGGTGTTTTTTGACGGTTTTTCACTGTTTTTATGCGTTTTAGCAGGGTTATTTGTGTTTTTTGACGGTTTTTTACTGTTTTTAAGCGTTTTAGCAGGGTTATTGGTGTTTTATACCGGTTTTTCACTGTTTTTAAGCGTTTTAGCAGGGTTACTGGTGTTTTTTGACGGTTTTTCATTTTTTTTAAGCGATTTAGCAGGGCTATTGGTGTTTTTTGATGGTTTTTCACTGTTTTTAAGCGTTTTAGCAGGGTTATTAGTGATTTTTGACGGTTTTTCACTGTTTTTAAGCGTTTTAGCAAGGTTTTTGGTGTTTTTTGACGGTTTTTCACTGTTTTTAGGCGTTTTAGCAGGGTTAATGGTGTTTTTAGACGGTTTTTCACTGTTTTTAAGCGTTTTAGCAGGGTTATTGGTGTTTTTTGATGGTTTTTCACTGTTTTCAAGCGTTTTAGCTGGGTTATTGATGTTTTTAGACTGTTTTTCACTGTTTTCAAGCGTTTTAGCTGGGTTATTGATGTTTTTAGACTGTTTTTCACTTTTTTTAAGCGTTTTATCAGGGTTATTGGTGTTTTTAGACTGTTTTTCACTGTTTTTATGCGTTTTAGCAGGGTTATTGTTGTTTTTAGACTGTTATTCACTGTTTTTAAGCGTTTTAGCAGGGTCATTGCTGTTTTTAGACGGTTATTCACTGTTTTTAAGCGTTTTAGCAGGGTTATTGGTGTTTTTAGACGGTTTGTGACTGTTTTCAAGCGTTTTAGCAGGGTTATTGGTGTTTTTAGACGCTTTTTTTACTGTTTTTAAGCGTCTTAGCATGGTTATTGGTGATTTCAGACGGTTCTTCACTGTTTTTAAGCGTTTTAGCAGGGTTATTGGTTGTTTTAGACAGTTTTTCTCTGTTTCTAAGCGTTTTAGCAGGGTTATTGGTGTTTTTAGACGGTTATTCACTGTTTTTAAGCGTTTTAGCAGGGTTATTGATGTTTTTAGACGGTTTTTCACTGATTTTAAGCGTTTTAGCAGGGTTAATGGTGTTTTTAGACTGTTATTCACTGTTTTTAAGCGTTTTAGCAGGGTCATTGCTGTTTTTAGACGGTTATCCACTGTTTTTAAGCATTTTAGCAGGGTTATTGATGTTTTTAGACGGGTTTCCACTGTTTTTAGGCCTTTTAGCAGGGTTAATGGTGTTTTTAGACGGTTTTTCACTGTTTTTACGCGATTTAGCTGGGTTCTTGGTGTTTTTAGACGGGTTTTCACTTATTTTTAGCGTTTTAGCAGGGTTATTGGTGTTTTTTGACGATTTTTCACTGTTTTTAAGCGTTTTAGCAGGGTTATTGCTGTTTTTAGACGGTTATTCACTGTTTTTAAGCGTTTTAGCAGGGTTATTGGTTGTTTTAGACGGTTTTTCACTGATTTTAAGCGTTTTAGCAGGGTTAATGGTGTTTTTAGACGGTTTTTCACTGTTTTTAGGCGTTTTAGCAGGGTTATTGGTGTTTTTAGACGGGTTTTCACTTATTTTTAGCGTTTTAGCAGGGTTATTGGTGTTTTTTGACGGTTTTTCACTGTTTTTAAGCGTTTTAGCAGGGTTATTGCTGTTTTTAGACGGTTATTCACTGTTTTTAAGCGTTTTAGCAGGGGTATTGATGTTTTTAGACGGTTTTTCACTGTTTTTAAGCGTTTTAGCAGGGTTATTTGTGTTTTTAGACGGTTTTTCAATTATATTTAGCGTTTTAGCAGGGTTATTGGTGTTTTTTGACGGTTTTCACTGTTTTTAAGCGTTTTAGCAGGGTTATTGGTGTTTTTTGACGGTTTTTCACTGTTTTTAAGTGTTTTAGCAGGGTTATTGGTGTTTTTAGACGGTTTTTCACTGTTTTTAAAAGTTTTAGCAGGGTTATTAGTGTTTTTAGACGGTTTTTCACTGTTTTTAAGCTTTTTAGCAAGGTTATTGGTGTTTTTAGACGTTTTATCACTGTTTTTAAGTGTTTTAGCAGGGTTATTCGGGTTTTTAGACGGTTTGTCAGTGTTTTTAAGCGTTTTAGCATGGTTATTGGTGTTTTTAGACGGTTTTTCACTGTTTTCAAGCGTTTTAGATGGGTTATTGATGTTTTTAGACGGTTTTCCACTCTTTTTAGGCGTTTTAGCATGGTTATTGGTGTTTTTAGACGGTTTTTCACTGTTTTCAAGCGTTTTAGCAGGGTTATTGGTGTTTTTTGACGGTTTTTCACTGTTTTTAAGCGTTTTAGCAGGGTTATTGGTGTTTTTTGACGGTTTTTCATTGTTTTTAAGCGTTTTAGCAGGGTTATTGGTGTTTTTTGACGGTTTTTCACTGTTTTTAAGCGTTTTAGCAGGGTTATTGGTGTTTTTTGACGGTTTTCACTGTTTTTAAGCGTTTTAGCAGGGTTATTGGTGTTTTATAACGGTTTTTCACTGTTTTTAAGCGTTTTAGCAGGATTATTGGTGTTTTATAACGGTTTTTCACTGTTTTTAAGCGTTTTAGCAGGGTTATTGGTGTTTTTTGACGGTTTTTGACTGTTTTTAAGCGTTTTAGCAGGGTTATTGGTGTTTTTTGATGGTTTTTCACTGTTTTTAAGCGTTTTAGCAGGGTTATTAGTGATTTTTGACGGTTTTTCACTGTTTTTAAGCGTTTTAGCAGGGTTAATGGTGTTTTTAGACGGTTTTTCACTGTTTTTAGGCGTTTTAGCAGGGTTAATGGTGTTTTTAGACGGTTTTTCACTGTTTTTAAGCGTTTTAGCAGGGTCATTGGTGTTTTTTGACGGTTTTTCACTGTTTTTAAGCGTTTTAGCAGGGTTATTGGTGTTTTTTGACGGTTTTTCACTGTTTTTATGCGTTTTAGCAGGGTTATTTGTGTTTTTTGACGGTTTTTTACTGTTTTTAAGCGTTTTAGCAGGGTTATTGGTGTTTTATACCGGTTTTTCACTGTTTTTAAGCGTTTTAGCAGGGTTATTGGTGTTTTTTGACGGTTTTTCATTTTTTTTAAGCGATTTAGCAGGGCTATTGGTGTTTTTTGATGGTTTTTCACTGTTTTTAAGCGTTTTAGCAGGGTTATTAGTGATTTTTGACGGTTTTTCACTGTTTTTAAGCGTTTTAGCAAGGTTTTTGGTGTTTTTTGACGGTTTTTCACTGTTTTTAGGCGTTTTAGCAGGGTTAATGGTGTTTTTAGACGGTTTTTCACTGTTTTTAAGCGTTTTAGCAGGGTTATTGGTGTTTTTTGATGGTTTTTCACTGTTTTCAAGCGTTTTAGCTGGGTTATTGATGTTTTTAGACTGTTTTTCACTGTTTTCAAGCGTTTTAGCTGGGTTATTGATGTTTTTAGACTGTTTTTCACTTTTTTTAAGCGTTTTATCAGGGTTATTGGTGTTTTTAGACTGTTTTTCACTGTTTTTATGCGTTTTAGCAGGGTTATTGTTGTTTTTAGACTGTTATTCACTGTTTTTAAGCGTTTTAGCAGGGTCATTGCTGTTTTTAGACGGTTATTCACTGTTTTTAAGCATTTTAGCAGGGTTATTGATGTTTTTAGACGGGTTTCCACTGTTTTTAGGCCTTTTAGCAGGGTTAATGGTGTTTTTAGACCGTTTTTCACTGTTTTTACGCGATTTAGCTGGATTCTTGGTGTTTTTAGACGGTTTTTCACTTATTTTTAGCGTTTTAGCAGGGTTATTGGTGTTTTTAGACGGTTTTCACTGATTTTAAGATTTTTAGCAGGGTTATCGGTTGATTTAGACGGCTTTTCACTGTTTTTAAGCGTTTTAGCAGGGTTATTGGTGTTTTTAGACGGTTTGTGACTGTTTTCAAGCGTTTTAGCAAGGTTATTGGTGTTTTTTGACGGTTTTTTACTGTTTTTAAGTGTTTTAGCAGAGTTATTGGTGTTTTTAGACGGTTTTTCACTGTTTTTAAAAGTTTTAGCAGGGTTATTGGTGTTTTTTGATGGTTTTTCACTGTTTTCAAGCGTTTTAGCTGGGTTATTGATGTTTTTAGACTGTTTTTCACTGTTTTCAAGCGTTTTAGCTGGGTTATTGATGTTTTTAGACTGTTTTTCACTGTTTTTAAGCGTTTTATCAGGGTTATTGGTGTTTTTAGACTGTTTTTCACTGTTTTTATGCGTTTTAGCAGGGTTATTGTTGTTTTTAGACTGTTATTCATTGTTTTTAAGCGTTTTAGCAGGGTCATTGCTGTTTTTAGACGGTTATCCACTGTTTTTAAGCATTTTAGCAGGGTTATTGATGTTTTTAGACGGGTTTCCACTGTTTTTAGGCCTTTTAGCAGGGTTAATGGTGTTTTTAGACTGTTTTTCACTGTTTTTACGCGATTTAGCTGGGTTCTTGCTGTTTTTAGACGGTTTTTCACTTATTTTTAGCGTTTTAGCGCAGGGTTATTGGTGTTTTTAGACGGTTTTCACTGATTTTAAGATTTTTAGCAGGGTTATCGGTTGATTTAGACGGCTTTTCACTGTTTTTAAGCGTTTTAGCAGGGTTATTGGTTGTTTTTAGACGCTTTTTTTACTGTTTTTAAGCGTCTTAGCAAGGTTATTGGTGTTTTTAGACGCTTTTTTTACTGTTTTTAAGCGTCTTAGCATGGTTATTGGTGATTTCAGACGGTTCTTCACTGTTTTTAAGCGTTTTAGCAGGGTTATTGGTTGTTTTAGACAGTTTTTCTCTGTTTCTAAGCGTTTTAGCAGGGTTATTGGTGTTTTTAGACGGTTATTCACTGTTTTTAAGCGTTTTAGCAGGGTTATTGATGTTTTTAGACGGTTTTTCACTGATTTTAAGCGTTTTAGCAGGGTTAATGGTGTTTTTAGACTGTTATTCACTGTTTTTAAGCGTTTTAGCAGCGTCATTGCTGTTTTTAGACGGTTATCCACTGTTTTTAAGCATTTTAGCAGGGTTATTGATGTTTTTAGACGGGTTTCCACTGTTTTTAGGCCTTTTAGCAGGGTTAATGATGTTTTTAGACGGTTTTTCACTGTTTTTACGCGATTTAGCTGGGTTCTTGGTGTTTTTAGACGGTTTTTCACTTATTTTTAGCGTTTCAGCATGGTTATTGGTGTTTTTAGACGCTTTTTTTACTGTTTTTAAGCGTCTTAGCATGGTTATTGGTGATTTCAGACGGTTCTTCACTGTTTTTAAGCGTTTTAGCAGGGTTATTGGTTGTTTTAGACAGTTTTTCTCTGTTTCTAAGCGTTTTAGCAGGGTTATTGGTGTTTTTAGACGGTTATTCACAGTTTTTAAGCGTTTTAGCAGGGTTATTGATGTTTTTAGACGGTTTTTCACTGATTTTAAGCGTTTTAGCAGGGTTAATGGTGTTTTTAGACTGTTATTCACTGTTTTTAAGCGTTTTAGCAGGGTCATTGCTGTTTTTAGACGGTTATCCACTGTTTTTAAGCATTTTAGCAGGGTTATTGATGTTTTTAGACGGGTTTCCACTGTTTTTAGGCCTTTTAGCAGGGTTAATGATGTTTTTAGACGGTTTTTCACTGTTTTTACGCGATTTAGCTGGGTTCTTGGTGTTTTTAGACGGTTTTTCACTTATTTTTAGCGTTTCAGCATGGTTATTGGTGTTTTTAGACGGTTTTCACTGATTTTAAGATTTTTAGCAGGGTTATCGGTTGATTTAGACGGCTTTTCACTGTTTTTAAGCGTTTTAGCAGGGTTATTGGTGTTTTTAGACGGTTTGTGACTGTTTTCAAGCGTTTTAGCAAGGTTATTGGTGTTTTTAGACGCTTTTTTTACTGTTTTTAAGCGTTTTAGCATGGTTATTGGTGATTTCAGACGGTTTTTCACGATTTTTAGGCGTTTTAGCAGGGTTATTGGTGTTTTTTGACGGTTTTTTATTGTTTTTAAGCGTTTTAGCAGGGTTATTGGTGTTTTTTGACGGTTTTTCACTGTTTTCAAGCGTTTTAGCAGGGTTATTGGTGTTTTTTGACGGTTTTTCACTGTTTTTATGCGTTTTAGCAGGGTTATTTGTGTTTTTTGACGGTTTTTTACTGTTTTTGGGCGTTTTAGCAGGGTTATTGGTGTTTTATACCGGTTTTTCACTGTTTTTAAGCGTTTTAGCAGGGTTATTGGTGTTTTTTGACGGTTTTTCATTGTTTTTAAGCGATTTAGCAGGGCTATTGGTGTTTTTTGATGGTTTTTCACTGTTTTTAAGCGTTTTAGCAGGGTTATTAGTGATTTTTGACGGTTTTTCACTGTTTTTAAGCGTTTTAGCAAGGTTTTTGGTGTTTTTTGACGGTTTTTCACTGTTTTTAGGCGTTTTAGCAGGGTTAATGGTGTTTTTAGACGGTTTTTCACTGTTTTTAAGCGTTTTAGCAGGGTTATTGGTGTTTTTTGATGGTTTTTCACTGTTTTCAAGCGTTTTAGCTGGGTTATTGATGTTTTTAGACTGTTTTTCACTGTTTTCAAGCGTTTTAGCTGGGTTATTGATGTTTTTAGACTGTTTTTCACTGTTTTTAAGCGTTTTATCAGGGTTATTGGTGTTTTTAGACTGTTTTTCACTGTTTTTATGCGTTTTAGCAGGGTTATTGTTGTTTTTAGACTGTTATTCATTGTTTTTAAGCGTTTTAGCAGGGTCATTGCTGTTTTTAGACGGTTATCCACTGTTTTTAAGCATTTTAGCAGGGTTATTGATGTTTTTAAACGGGTTTCCACTGTTTTTAGGCCTTTTAGCAGGGTTAATGGTGTTTTTAGACCGTTTTTCACTGTTTTTACGCGATTTAGCTGGGTTCTTGGTGTTTTTAGACGGTTTTTCACTTATTTTTAGCGTTTTAGCGCAGGGTTATTGGTGTTTTTAGACGGTTTTCACTGATTTTAAGATTTTTAGCAGGGTTATCGGTTGATTTAGACGGCTTTTCACTGTTTTTAAGCGTTTTAGCAGGGTTATTGGTGTTTTTAGACGGTTTGTGACTGTTTTCAAGCGTTTTAGCAGGGTTATTGGTGTTTTTAGACGCTTTTTTTACTGTTTTTAAGCGTCTTAGCATGGTTATTGGTGATTTCAGACGGTTCTTCACTGTTTTTAAGCGTTTTAGCAGGGTTATTGGTTGTTTTAGACAGTTTTTCTCTGTTTCTAAGCGTTTTAGCAGGGTTATTGGTGTTTTTAGACGGTTATTCACTGTTTTTAAGCGTTTTAGCAGGGTTATTGATGTTTTTAGACGGTTTTTCACTGATTTTAAGCGTTTTAGCAGGGTTAATGGTGTTTTTAGACTGTTATTCACTGTTTTTAAGCGTTTTAGCAGGGTCATTGCTGTTTTTAGACGGTTATCCACTGTTTTTAAGCATTTTAGCAGGGTTATTGATGTTTTTAGACGGGTTTCCACTGTTTTTAGGCCTTTTAGCAGGGTTAATGGTGTTTTTAGACGGTTTTTCACTGTTTTTACGCGATTTAGCTGGGTTCTTGGTGTTTTTAGACGGGTTTTCACTTATTTTTAGCGTTTTAGCAGGGTTATTGGTGTTTTTTGACGATTTTTCACTGTTTTTAAGCGTTTTAGCAGGGTTATTGCTGTTTTTAGACGGTTATTCACTGTTTTTAAGCGTTTTAGCAGGGTTATTGGTTGTTTTAGACGGTTTTTCACTGATTTTAAGCGTTTTAGCAGGGTTAATGGTGTTTTTAGACGGTTTTTCACTGTTTTTAGGCGTTTTAGCAGGGTTATTGGTGTTTTTAGACGGGTTTTCACTTATTTTTAGCGTTTTAGCAGGGTTATTGGTGTTTTTTTACGGTTTTTCACTGTTTTTAAGCGTTTTAGCAGGGTTATTGCTGTTTTTAGACGGTTATTCACTGTTTTTAAGCGTTTTAGCAGGGGTATTGATGTTTTTAGACGGTTTTTCACTGTTTTTAAGCGTTTTAGCAGGGTTATTTGTGTTTTTAGACGGTTTTTTCAATTATATTTAGCGTTTTAGCAGGGTTATTGGTGTTTTTTGACGGTTTTCACTGTTTTTAAGCGTTTTAGCAGGGTTATTGGTGTTTTTTGACGGTTTTTCACTGTTTTTAAGTGTTTTAGCAGGGTTATTGGTGTTTTTAGACGGTTTTTCAATGTTTTTAAAAGTTTTAGCAGGGTTATTAGTGTTTTTAGACGGTTTTTCACTGTTTTTAAGCTTTTTAGCAAGGTTATTGGTGTTTTTAGACGTTTTATCACTGTTTTTAAGTGTTTTAGCAGGGTTATTCGGGTTTTTAGACGGTTTGTCAGTGTTTTTAAGCGTTTTAGCATGGTTATTGGTGTTTTTAGACGGCTTTTCACTGTTTTCAAGCGTTTTAGATGGGTTATTGATGTTTTTAGACGGTTTTCCACTCTTTTTAGGCGTTTTAGCATGGTTATTGGTGTTTTTAGACGGTTTTTCACTGTTTTCAAGCGTTTTAGCAGGGTTATTGGTGTTTTTTGACGGTTTTTCACTGTTTTTAAGCGTTTTAGCAGGGTTATTGGTGTTTTTTGACGGTTTTTCATTGTTTTTAAGCGTTTTAGCAGGGTTATTGGTGTTTTTTGACGGTTTTTCACTGTTTTTAAGCGTTTTAGCAGGGTTATTGGTGTTTTTTGACGGTTTTCACTGTTTTTAAGCGTTTTAGCAGGGTTATTGGTGTTTTATAACGGTTTTTCACTGTTTTTAAGCGTTTTAGCAGGATTATTGGTGTTTTATAACGGTTTTTCACTGTTTTTAAGCGTTTTAGCAGGGTTATTGGTGTTTTTTGACGGTTTTTGACTGTTTTTAAGCGTTTTAGCAGGGTTATTGGTGTTTTTTGATGGTTTTTCACTGTTTTTAAGCGTTTTAGCAGGGTTATTAGTGATTTTTGACGGTTTTTCACTGTTTTTAAGCGTTTTAGCAGGGTTAATGGTGTTTTTAGACGGTTTTTCACTGTTTTTAGGCGTTTTAGCAGGGTTAATGGTGTTTTTAGACGGTTTTTCACTGTTTTTAAGCGTTTTAGCAGGGTCATTGGTGTTTTTTGACGGTTTTTCACTGTTTTTAAGCGTTTTAGCAGGGTTATTGGTGTTTTTTGACGGTTTTTCACTGTTTTTATGCGTTTTAGCAGGGTTATTTGTGTTTTTTGACGGTTTTTTACTGTTTTTAAGCGTTTTAGCAGGGTTATTGGTGTTTTATACCGGTTTTTCACTGTTTTTAAGCGTTTTAGCAGGGTTATTGGTGTTTTTTGACGGTTTTTCATTTTTTTTAAGCGATTTAGCAGGGCTATTGGTGTTTTTTGATGGTTTTTCACTGTTTTTAAGCGTTTTAGCAGGGTTATTAGTGATTTTTGACGGTTTTTCACTGTTTTTAAGCGTTTTAGCAAGGTTTTTGGTGTTTTTTGACGGTTTTTCACTGTTTTTAGGCGTTTTAGCAGGGTTAATGGTGTTTTTAGACGGTTTTTCACTGTTTTTAAGCGTTTTAGCAGGGTTATTGGTGTTTTTTGATGGTTTTTCACTGTTTTCAAGCGTTTTAGCTGGGTTATTGATGTTTTTAGACTGTTTTTCACTGTTTTCAAGCGTTTTAGCTGGGTTATTGATGTTTTTAGACTGTTTTTCACTTTTTTTAAGCGTTTTATCAGGGTTATTGGTGTTTTTAGACTGTTTTTCACTGTTTTTATGCGTTTTAGCAGGGTTATTGTTGTTTTTAGACTGTTATTCACTGTTTTTAAGCGTTTTAGCAGGGTCATTGCTGTTTTTAGACGGTTATCCACTGTTTTTAAGCATTTTAGCAGGGTTATTGATGTTTTTAGACGGGTTTCCACTGTTTTTAGGCCTTTTAGCAGGGTTAATGGTGTTTTTAGACCGTTTTTCACTGTTTTTACGCGATTTAGCTGGATTCTTGGTGTTTTTAGACGGTTTTTCACTTATTTTTAGCGTTTTAGCAGGGTTATTGGTGTTTTTAGACGGTTTTCACTGATTTTAAGATTTTTAGCAGGGTTATCGGTTGATTTAGACGGCTTTTCACTGTTTTTAAGCGTTTTAGCAGGGTTATTGGTGTTTTTAGACGGTTTGTGACTGTTTTCAAGCGTTTTAGCAAGGTTATTGGTGTTTTTAGACGCTTTTTTTACTGTTTTTAAGCGTTTTAGCATGGTTATTGGTGATTTCAGACGGTTCTTCACTGTTTTTAATCGTTTTAGCAGGGTTATTGGTTGTTTTAGACAGTTTTTCTCTGTTTCTAAGCGTTTTAGCAGGGTTATTGGTGTTTTTAGACGGTTATTCACTGTTTTTAAGCGTTTTAGCAGGGTTATTGATGTTTTTAGACGGTTTTTCACTGATTTTAAGCGTTTTAGCAGGGTTAATGGTGTTTTTAGACGGTTTTTCACTGTTTTTAAGCGTTTTAGCAGGGTTATTGGTGTTTTTAGACGGGTTTTCACTTATTTTTAGCGTTTTAGCAGGGTTATTGGTGTTTTTTGACGGTTTTTCACTGTTTTTAAGCGTTTTAGCAGGGTTATTGCTGTTTTTAGACGGTTATTCACTGTTTTTAAGCGTTTTAGCAGGGGTATTGATGTTTTTAGACGGTTTTTCACTGTTTTTAAGCGTTTTAGCAGGGTTTATTGTGTTTTTAGACGGTTTTTTCAATTATTTTTAGCGTTTTAGCAGGGTTATTGGTGTTTTTTGACGGTTTTCACTGTTTTTAAGCGTTTTAGCAGGGTTATTGGTGTTTTTTGACGGTTTTTCACTGTTTTTAAGTGTTTTAGCAGAGTTATTGGTGTTTTTAGACGGTTTTTCACTGTTTTTAAAAGTTTTAGTAGGGTTATTAGTGTTTTTAGACGGGTTTTCACTGTTTTTAAGCTTTTTAGCAAGGTTATTGGTGTTTTTAGACGTTTTATCACTGTTTTTAAGTGTTTTAGCAGGGTTATTCGGGTTTTTAGACGGTTTGTCAGTGTTTTTAAGCGTTTTAGCATGATTATTGGTGTTTTTAGACGGTTTTTCACTGTTTTCAAGCGTTTTGGATGGGTTATTGATGTTTTTAGACGGTTTTCCACTCTTTTTAGGCGTTTTAGCAGGGTTAATGGTGTTTTTAGACGGTTTTTCACTGTTTTTACGCGATTTTGCTGGGTTCTTGGTGTTTTTAGACGGTTTTTCACTGTTTTTAAGCGTTTTAGCAGGGTTATTGGTGTTTTTAGACGGTTTTTCACTGTTTTTAAGCGTTTTAGCAGGGTTATTGGTGTTTTTAGACGGGTTTTCACTTATTTTTAGCGTTTTAGCAGGGTTATTGGTGTTTTTTGACGGTTTTTCACTGTTTTTAAGCGTTTTAGCAGGGTTATTGGTGTTTTTAGACGGTTTTTCACTGTTTTTAAGCGTTTTAGCAGGGTTATTGGTGTTTTTAGACGGGTTTTCACTTATTTTCAGCGTTTTAGCAGGGTTATTGGTGTTTTTTGACGGTTTTTCACTGTTTTTAAGCGTTTTAGCAGGGTTATTGCTGTTTTTAGACGGTTATTCACTGTTTTTAAGCGTTTTAGCAGGGGTATTGATGTTTTTAGACGGTTTTTCACTGTTTTTAAGCGTTTTAGCAGGGTTATTTGTGTTTTTAGACGGTTTTTTCAATTATTTTTAGCGTTTTAGCAGGGTTATTGGTGTTTTTTGACGGTTTTCACTGTTTTTAAGCGTTTTAGCAGGGTTATTGGTGTTTTTTGACGGTTTTTCACTGTTTTTAAGTGTTTTAGCAGGGTTATTGGTGTTTTTAGACGGTTTTTCACTGTTTTTAAAAGTTTTAGCAGGGTTATTAGTGTTTTTAGACGGTTTTTCACTGTTTTTAAGCTTTTTAGCAAGGTTATTGGTGTTTTTAGACGTTTTATCACTGTTTTTAAGTGTTTTAGCAGGGTTATTCGAGTTTTTAGACGGTTTGTCAGTGTTTTTAAGCGTTTTAGCATGGTTATTGGTGTTTTTAGACGGTTTTTCACTGTTTTCAAGCGTTTTAGATGGGTTATTGATGTTTTTAGACGGTTTTCCACTCTTTTTAGGCGTTTTAGCAGGGTTAATGGTGTTTTTAGACGGTTTTTCACTGTTTTTACGCGATTTTGCTGAGTTCTTGGTGTTTTTAGACGGTTTTTCAGTTATTTTTAGCGTTTTAGCAGGGTTATTGGTGTTTTTTGACGGTTTTTCACTGTTTTTAAGCGTTTTAGCAGGGTTATTGGTGTTTTTTGACGGTTTTTCATTGTTTTTAAGCGTTTTAGCAGGGTTATTGGTGTTTTTTGACGGTTTTTCACTGTTTTTAAGCGTTTTAGCAGGGTTATTGGTGTTATTTGACGGTTTTTCACTGTTTTTATGCGTTTTAGCAGAGTTATTGGTGTTTTTTGACGGTTTTCACTGTTTTTAAGCGTTTTAGCAGGGTTATTGGTGTTTTATAACGGTTTTTCACTGTTTTTAAGCGTTTTAGCAGGGTTATTGGTGTTTTATAACGGTTTTTCACTGTTTTTAAGCGTTTTAGCAGGGTTATTGGTGTTTTTTGACGGTTTTTCATTGTTATTAAGCGTTTTAGCAGGGTTATTGGTGTTTTTTGATGGTTTTTCACTGTTTTTAAGCGTTTTAGCAGGGTTATTAGTGATTTTTGACGGTTTTTCACTGTTTTTAAGCGTTTTAGCAGGGTTAATGGTGTTTTTAGACGGTTTTTCACTGTTTTTAGGCGTTTTAGCAGGGTTAATGGTGTTTTTAGACGGTTTTTCACTGTTTTTAAGCGTTTTAGCAGGGTCATTGGTGTTTATTGACGGTTTTTCACTGTTTTTAAGCGTTTTAGCAGGGTTATTGGTGTTTTTTGACGGTTTTTCACTGTTTTTATGCGTTTTAGCAGGGTTATTTGTGTTTTTTGACGGTTTTTTACTGTTTTTAAGCGTTTTAGCAGGGTTATTGGTGTTTTATACCGGTTTTTCACTGTTTTTAAGCGTTTTAGCAGGGTTATTGGTGTTTTTTGACGGTTTTTCATTGTTTTTAAGCGATTTAGCAGGGCTATTGGTGTTTTTAGACGATTTTTCACTGTTTTTAAGCGTTTTTGCAGGGTTATTGGTGTTTTTTGGTGGTTTTTCACTGTTTTCAAGCGTTTTAGCTGGGTTATTGATGTTTTTAGACTGTTTTTCACTGTTTTCAAGCGTTTTAGCTGGGTTATTGATGTTTTTAGACTGTTTTTCACTGTTTTTAAGCGTTTTATCAGGGTTATTTGTGTTTTTAGACTGTTTTTCACTGTTTTTATGCGTTTTAGCAGGGTTATTGTTGTTTTTAGACTGTTATTCACTGTTTTTAAGCGTTTTAGCAGGGTCATTGCTGTTTTTAGACGGTTATCCACTGTTTTTAAGCGTTTTAGCAGGGTTATTGGTGTTTTATACCGGTTTTTCACTGTTCTTAAGCGTTTTAGCAGGGTTATTGGTGTTTTTTGACGGTTTTTCATTGTTTTTAAGCGATTTAGCAGGGCTATTGGTGTTTTTAGACGGTTTTTCACTGTTTTTAAGCGTTTTAGCAGGGTTATTGGTGTTTTTTGGTGGTTTTTCACTGTTTTCAAGCGTTTTAGCTGGGTTATTGATGTTTTTAGACTGTTTTTCACTGTTTTCAAGCGTTTTAGCTGGGTTATTGATGTTTTTAGACTGTTTTTCACTGTTTTTAAGCGTTTTAGCAGGGGTATTGATGTTTTTAGACGGTTTTTCACTGTTTTTAAGCGTTTTAGCAGGGTTATTTGTGTTTTTAGACGGTTTTTTCAATTATTTTTAGCGTTTTAGCAGGGTTATTGGTGTTTTTTGACGGTTTTCACTGTTTTTAAGCGTTTTAGCAGGGTTATTGGTGTTTTTTGACGGTTTTTCACAGTTTTTAAGTGTTTTAGCAGGGTTATTGGTGTTTTTAGACGGTTTTTCACTGTTTTTAAAAGTTTTAGCAGGGTTATTAGTGTTTTTAGACGGTTTTTCACTGTTTTTAAGCTTTTTAGCAAGGTTATTGGTGTTTTTAGACGTTTTATCACTGTTTTTAAGTGTTTTAGCAGGGTTATTCGGGTTTTTAGACGGTTTGTCAGTGTTTTTAAGCGTTTTAGCATGGTTATTGGTGTTTTTAGACGGTTTTTCACTGTTTTCAAGCGTTTTAGATGGGTTATTGATGTTTTTAGACGGTTTTCCACTCTTTTTAGGCGTTTTAGCAGGGTTAATGGTGTTTTTAGACGGTTTTTAACTGTTTTTACGCGATTTTGCTGAGTTCTTGGTGTTTTTAGACGGTTTTTCAGTTATTTTTAGCGTTTTAGCAGGGTTATTGGTGTTTTTTGACGGTTTTTCACTGTTTTTAAGCGTTTTAGCAGGGTTATTGGTGTTTTTTGACGGTTTTTCATTGTTTTTAAGCGTTTTAGCAGGGTTATTGGTGTTTTTTGACGGTTTTTCACTGTTTTTAAGCGTTTTAGCAGGGTTATTGGTGTTATTTGACGGTTTTTCACTGTTTTTATGCGTTTTAGCAGAGTTATTGGTGTTTTTTGACGGTTTTCACTGTTTTTAAGCGTTTTAGCAGGGTTATTGGTGTTTTATAACGGTTTTTCACTGTTTTTAAGCGTTTTAGCAGGGTTATTGGTGTTTTATAACGGTTTTTCACTGTTTTTAAGCGTTTTAGCAGGGTTATTGGTGTTTTTTGACGGTTTTTCATTGTTTTTAAGCGTTTTAGCAGGGTTATTGGTGTTTTTTGATGGTTTTTCACTGTTTTTAAGCGTTTTAGCAGGGTTATTAGTGATTTTTGACGGTTTTTCACTGTTTTTAAGCGTTTTAGCAGGGTTAATGGTGTTTTTAGACGGTTTTTCACTGTTTTTAGGCGTTTTAGCAGGGTTAATGGTGTTTTTAGACGGTTTTTCACTGTTTTTAAGCGTTTTAGCAGGGTCATTGGTGTTTTTTGACGGTTTTTCACTGTTTTTAAGCGTTTTAGCAGGGTTATTGGTGTTTTTTGACGGTTTTTCACTGTTTCTATGCGTTTTAGCAGGGTTATTTGTGTTTTTTGACGGTTTTTTACTGTTTTTAAGCGTTTTAGCAGGGTTATTGGTGTTTTATACCGGTTTTTCACTGTTTTTAAGCGTTTTAGCAGGGTTATTGGTGTTTTTTGACGGTTTTTCATTGTTTTTAAGCGATTTAGCAGGGCTATTGGTGTTTTTAGACGATTTTTCACTGTTTTTAAGCGTTTTAGCAGGGTTATTGGTGTTTTTTGGTGGTTTTTCACTGTTTTCAAGCGTTTTAGCTGGGTTATTGATGTTTTTAGACTGTTTTTCACTGTTTTCAAGCGTTTTAGCTGGGTTATTGATGTTTTTAGACTGTTTTTCACTGTTTTTAAGCGTTTTATCAGGGTTATTTGTGTTTTTAGACTGTTTTTCACTGTTTTTATGCGTTTTAGCAGGGTTATTGTTGTTTTTAGACTGTTATTCACTGTTTTTAAGCGTTTTAGCAGGGTCATTGCTGTTTTTAGACGGTTATCCACTGTTTTTAAGCGTTTTAGCAGGGTTATTGGTGTTTTATACCGGTTTTTCACTGTTCTTAAGCGTTTTAGCAGGGTTATTGGTGTTTTTTGACGGTTTTTCATTGTTTTTAAGCGATTTAGCAGGGCTATTGGTGTTTTTAGACGGTTTTTCACTGTTTTTAAGCGTTTTAGCAGGGTTATTGGTGTTTTTTGGTGGTTTTTCACTGTTTTCAAGCGTTTTAGCTGGGTTATTGATGTTTTTAGACTGTTTTTCACTGTTTTCAAGCGTTTTAGCTGGGTTATTGATGTTTTTAGACTGTTTTTCACTGTTTTTAAGCGTTTTATCAGGGTTATTGGTGTTTTTAGACTGTTTTTCACTGTTTTTATGCGTTTTAGCAGGGTTATTGTTGTTTTTAGACTGTTATTCACTGTTTTTAAGCGTTTTAGCAGGGTCATTGCTGTTTTTAGACGGTTATCCACTGTTTTTAAGCATTTTAGCAGGGTTATTGATGTTTTTAGACGGGTTTCCACTGTTTTTAGGCCTTTTAGCAGGGTTAATGGTGTTTTTAGACCGTTTTTCACTGTTTTTACGCGATTTAGCTGGGTTCTTGGTGTTTTTAGACGGTTTTTCACTTATTTTTAGCGTTTTAGCAGGGTTATTGCTGTTTTTAGACGGTTATTCAATGTTTTTAAGCGTTTTAGCAGGGTTATTGATGTTTTTAGACTGTTTTCCACTGTTTTTAGGCGTTTTAGCAGGGTTAATGGTGTTTTTAGACGGTTTTTCACTGTTTTTAAGCGTTTTAGCAGGGTTATTGGTGTTTTTAGACGGTTTTTCAATTATTTTTAGCGTTTTAGCAGGGTTATTGGTGTTTTCTGACGGTTTTTCACTGTTTTAAAGCGTTTTAGCAGGGTTATTGGTGTTTTTTGACGGTTTTTCACTGTTTTTAGCGTTTTAGCAGGGTTAT
Source organism: Styela clava (assembly GCF_964204865.1). Classification (NCBI taxonomy): domain Eukaryota; kingdom Metazoa; phylum Chordata; class Ascidiacea; order Stolidobranchia; family Styelidae; genus Styela; species Styela clava. The sequence goes on from NW_027556781.1 coordinate 24,513, forward strand.
TGGTGTTTTCTGACGGTTTTTCACTGTTTTAAAGCGTTTTAGCAGGGTTATTGGTGTTTTTTGACGGTTTTTCACTGTTTTTAAGCGTTTTAGCAGGGTTATTGGTGTTTTTAGACTGTTTTCCACTGTTTTTAGGCGTTTTAGCAGGGTTAATGGTGTTTTTAGACGGTTTTTCACTGTTTTTAAGCGTTTTAGCAGGGTTATTGGTGTTTTTAGACGGTTTTTCACTTACTTTTAGCGTTTTAGCAGGGTTATTGCTGTTTTTAGACGGTTATTCAATGTTTTTAAGCGTTTTAGCAGGGTTATTGATGTTTTTAGACTGTTTTCCACTGTTTTTAGGCGTTTTAGCAGGGTTAATGGTGTTTTTTGACGGTTTTTCACTGTTTTTAAGCGTTTTATCAGGGTTATTTGTGTTTTTAGACTGTTTTTCACTGTTTTTATGCGTTTTAGCAGGGTTATTGTTGTTTTTAGACTGTTATTCACTGTTTTTAAGCGTTTTAGCAGGGTCATTGCTGTTTTTAGACGGTTATCCACTGTTTTTAAGCGTTTTAGCAGGGTTATTGGTGTTTTATACCGGTTTTTCACTGTTCTTAAGCGTTTTAGCAGGGTTATTGGTGTTTTTTGACGGTTTTTCATTGTTTTTAAGCGATTTAGCAGGGCTATTGGTGTTTTTAGACGGTTTTTCACTGTTTTTAAGCGTTTTAGCAGGGTTATTGGTGTTTTTTGGTGGTTTTTCACTGTTTTCAAGCGTTTTAGCTGGGTTATTGATGTTTTTAGACTGTTTTTCACTGTTTTCAAGCGTTTTAGCTGGGTTATTGATGTTTTTAGACTGTTTTTCACTGTTTTTAAGCGTTTTAGCAGGGGTATTGATGTTTTTAGACGGTTTTTCACTGTTTTTAAGCGTTTTAGCAGGGTTATTTGTGTTTTTAGACGGTTTTTTCAATTATTTTTAGCGTTTTAGCAGGGTTATTGGTGTTTTTTGACGGTTTTCACTGTTTTTAAGCGTTTTAGCAGGGTTATTGGTGTTTTTTGACGGTTTTTCACAGTTTTTAAGTGTTTTAGCAGGGTTATTGGTGTTTTTAGACGGTTTTTCACTGTTTTTAAAAGTTTTAGCAGGGTTATTAGTGTTTTTAGACGGTTTTTCACTGTTTTTAAGCTTTTTAGCAAGGTTATTGGTGTTTTTAGACGTTTTATCACTGTTTTTAAGTGTTTTAGCAGGGTTATTCGGGTTTTTAGACGGTTTGTCAGTGTTTTTAAGCGTTTTAGCATGGTTATTGGTGTTTTTAGACGGTTTTTCACTGTTTTCAAGCGTTTTAGATGGGTTATTGATGTTTTTAGACGGTTTTCCACTCTTTTTAGGCGTTTTAGCAGGGTTAATGGTGTTTTTAGACGGTTTTTAACTGTTTTTACGCGATTTTGCTGAGTTCTTGGTGTTTTTAGACGGTTTTTCAGTTATTTTTAGCGTTTTAGCAGGGTTATTGGTGTTTTTTGACGGTTTTTCACTGTTTTTAAGCGTTTTAGCAGGGTTATTGGTGTTTTTTGACGGTTTTTCATTGTTTTTAAGCGTTTTAGCAGGGTTATTGGTGTTTTTTGACGGTTTTTCACTGTTTTTAAGCGTTTTAGCAGGGTTATTGGTGTTATTTGACGGTTTTTCACTGTTTTTATGCGTTTTAGCAGAGTTATTGGTGTTTTTTGACGGTTTTCACTGTTTTTAAGCGTTTTAGCAGGGTTATTGGTGTTTTATAACGGTTTTTCACTGTTTTTAAGCGTTTTAGCAGGGTTATTGGTGTTTTATAACGGTTTTTCACTGTTTTTAAGCGTTTTAGCAGGGTTATTGGTGTTTTTTGACGGTTTTTCATTGTTTTTAAGCGTTTTAGCAGGGTTATTGGTGTTTTTTGATGGTTTTTCACTGTTTTTAAGCGTTTTAGCAGGGTTATTAGTGATTTTTGACGGTTTTTCACTGTTTTTAAGCGTTTTAGCAGGGTTAATGGTGTTTTTAGACGGTTTTTCACTGTTTTTAGGCGTTTTAGCAGGGTTAATGGTGTTTTTAGACGGTTTTTCACTGTTTTTAAGCGTTTTAGCAGGGTCATTGGTGTTTTTTGACGGTTTTTCACTGTTTTTAAGCGTTTTAGCAGGGTTATTGGTGTTTTTTGACGGTTTTTCACTGTTTCTATGCGTTTTAGCAGGGTTATTTGTGTTTTTTGACGGTTTTTTACTGTTTTTAAGCGTTTTAGCAGGGTTATTGGTGTTTTATACCGGTTTTTCACTGTTTTTAAGCGTTTTAGCAGGGTTATTGGTGTTTTTTGACGGTTTTTCATTGTTTTTAAGCGATTTAGCAGGGCTATTGGTGTTTTTAGACGATTTTTCACTGTTTTTAAGCGTTTTAGCAGGGTTATTGGTGTTTTTTGGTGGTTTTTCACTGTTTTCAAGCGTTTTAGCTGGGTTATTGATGTTTTTAGACTGTTTTTCACTGTTTTCAAGCGTTTTAGCTGGGTTATTGATGTTTTTAGACTGTTTTTCACTGTTTTTAAGCGTTTTATCAGGGTTATTTGTGTTTTTAGACTGTTTTTCACTGTTTTTATGCGTTTTAGCAGGGTTATTGTTGTTTTTAGACTGTTATTCACTGTTTTTAAGCGTTTTAGCAGGGTCATTGCTGTTTTTAGACGGTTATCCACTGTTTTTAAGCGTTTTAGCAGGGTTATTGGTGTTTTATACCGGTTTTTCACTGTTCTTAAGCGTTTTAGCAGGGTTATTGGTGTTTTTTGACGGTTTTTCATTGTTTTTAAGCGATTTAGCAGGGCTATTGGTGTTTTTAGACGGTTTTTCACTGTTTTTAAGCGTTTTAGCAGGGTTATTGGTGTTTTTTGGTGGTTTTTCACTGTTTTCAAGCGTTTTAGCTGGGTTATTGATGTTTTTAGACTGTTTTTCACTGTTTTCAAGCGTTTTAGCTGGGTTATTGATGTTTTTAGACTGTTTTTCACTGTTTTTAAGCGTTTTATCAGGGTTATTGGTGTTTTTAGACTGTTTTTCACTGTTTTTATGCGTTTTAGCAGGGTTATTGTTGTTTTTAGACTGTTATTCACTGTTTTTAAGCGTTTTAGCAGGGTCATTGCTGTTTTTAGACGGTTATCCACTGTTTTTAAGCATTTTAGCAGGGTTATTGATGTTTTTAGACGGGTTTCCACTGTTTTTAGGCCTTTTAGCAGGGTTAATGGTGTTTTTAGACCGTTTTTCACTGTTTTTACGCGATTTAGCTGGGTTCTTGGTGTTTTTAGACGGTTTTTCACTTATTTTTAGCGTTTTAGCAGGGTTATTGCTGTTTTTAGACGGTTATTCAATGTTTTTAAGCGTTTTAGCAGGGTTATTGATGTTTTTAGACTGTTTTCCACTGTTTTTAGGCGTTTTAGCAGGGTTAATGGTGTTTTTAGACGGTTTTTCACTGTTTTTAAGCGTTTTAGCAGGGTTATTGGTGTTTTTAGACGGTTTTTCAATTATTTTTAGCGTTTTAGCAGGGTTATTGGTGTTTTCTGACGGTTTTTCACTGTTTTAAAGCGTTTTAGCAGGGTTATTGGTGTTTTTTGACGGTTTTTCACTGTTTTTAAGCGTTTTAGCAGGGTTATTGGTGTTTTTAGACGGTTTTTCACTGTTTTTAAAAGTTTTAGCATGGTTATTAGTGTTTTTAGACGATTTTTCACTGTTTTTAAGTGTTTTAGCAGGGTTATTCGGGTTTTTAGACTGTTCTTCACTGTTTTTAAGCGTTTTAGCAGGGTTATTGGTTGTTTTAGACAGTTTTTCTCTGTTTCTAAGCGTTTTAGCAGGGTTATTGGTGTTTTTAGACGGTTATTCACTGTTTTTAAGCGTTTTAGCAGGGTTATTGATGTTTTTAGACGGTTTTTCACTGATTTTAAGCGTTTTAGCAGGGTTAATGGTGTTTTTAGACGGTTTTTCACTGTTTTTAAGCGTTTTAGCAGGGTTATTGGTGTTTTTAGACGGGTTTTCACTTATTTTTAGCGTTTTAGCAGGGTTATTGGTGTTTTTTGACGGTTTTTCACTGTTTTTAAGCGTTTTAGCAGGGTTATTGCTGTTTTTAGACGGTTATTCACTGTTTTTAAGCGTTTTAGCAGGGGTATTGATGTTTTTAGACGGTTTTTCACTGTTTTTAAGCGTTTTAGCAGGGTTATTGGTGATTTCAGACGGTTCTTCACTGTTTTTAAGCGTTTTAGCAGGGTTATTGGTTGTTTTAGACAGTTTTTCTCTGTTTCTAAGCGTTTTAGCAGGGTTATTGGTGTTTTTAGACGGTTATTCACTGTTTTTAAGCGTTTTAGCAGGGTTATTGATGTTTTTAGACGGTTATTCACTGTTTTTAAGCGTTTTAGCAGGGGTATTGATGTTTTTAGACGGTTTTTCACTGTTTTTATGCGTTTTAGCAGGGTTATTGGTGTTTTTTGACGGTTTTTCACTGTTTTTATGCGTTTTAGCAGGGTTATTGGTGTTTTTTGACGGTTTTCACTGTTTTTAAGCGTTTTAGCAGGGTTATTGGTGTTTTATAACGGTTTTTCACTGTTTTTAAGCGTTTTAGCAGGGTTATTGGTGTTTTATAACGGTTTTTCACTGTTTTTAAGCGTTTAAGCAGGGTTATTGGTGTTTTTTGACGGTTTTTCATTGTTTTTAAGCGTTTTAGCAGGGTTATTGGTGTTTTTTGATGGTTTTTCACTGTTTTTAAGCGTTTTAGCAGGGTTATTGGTGTTTTTAGACGGTTTGTGACTGTTTTCAAGCGTTTTAGCAAGGTTATTGGTGTTTTTAGTCGCTTTTTTTACTGTTTTTAAGCGTTTTAGCATGGTTATTGGTGATTTCAGACGGTTCTTCACTGTTTTTAAGCGTTTTAGCAGGGTTATTGGTTGTTTTAGACAGTTTTTCTCTGTTTCTAAGCGTTTTAGCAGGGTTATTGGTGTTTTTAGACGGTTATTCACTGTTTTTAAGCGTTTTAGCAGGGTTATTGATGTTTTTAGACGGTTTTTCGCGTTTTAGCAGGGTTAATGGTGTTTTTAGACGGTTTTTCACTGTTTTTAAGCGTTTTAGCAGGGTTATTGGTGTTTTTAGACGGGTTTTCACTTATTTTTAGCGTTTTAGCAGGGTTATTGGTGTTTTTTGACGGTTTTTCACTGTTTTTAAGCGTTTTAGCAGGGTTATTGCTGTTTTTAGACGGTTATTCACTGTTTTTAAGCGTTTTAGCAGGGGTATTGATGTTTTTAGACGGTTTTTCACTGTTTTTAAGCGTTTTAGCAGGGTTATTGGTGATTTCAGACGGTTCTTCACTGTTTTTAAGCGTTTTAGCAGGGTTATTGGTTGTTTTAGACAGTTTTTCTCTGTTTCTAAGCGTTTTAGCAGGGTTATTGGTGTTTTTAGACGGTTATTCACTGTTTTTAAGCGTTTTAGCAGGGTTATTGATGTTTTTAGACGGTTATTCACTGTTTTTAAGCGTTTTAGCAGGGGTATTGATGTTTTTAGACGGTTTTTCACTGTTTTTAAGCGTTTTAGCAGGGTTATTGGTGTTTTTTGACGGTTTTTCACTGTTTTTATGCGTTTTAGCAGGGTTATTGGTGTTTTTTGACGGTTTTCACTGTTTTTAAGCGTTTTAGCAGGGTTATTGGTGTTTTATAACAGTTTTTCACTGTTTTTAAGCGTTTTAGCAGGGTTATTGGTGTTTTATAACGTTTTTTCACTGTTTTTAAGCGTTTAAGCAGGGTTATTGGTGTTTTTTGACGGTTTTTCATTGTTTTTAAGCGTTTTAGCAGGGTTATTGGTGTTTTTTGATGGTTTTTCACTGTTTTTAAGCGTTTTAGCAGGGTTATTAGTGATTTTTGACGGTTTTTCACTGTTTTTAAGCGTTTTAGCAGGGTTAATGGTGTTTTTAGACGGTTTTTCACTGTTTTTAGGCGTTTTAGCAGGGTTAATGGTGTTTTTAGACGGTTTTTCACTGTTTTTAAGCGTTTTAGCAGGGTCATTGGTGTTTTTTGACGGTTTTTCACTGTTTTTAAGCGTTTTAGCAGGGTTATTGGTGTTTTTTGACGGTTTTTCACTGTTTTTATGCGTTTTAGCAGGGTTATTTGTGTTTTTTAACGGCTTTTTACTGTTTTTAAGCGTTTTAGCAGGGTTATTGGTGTTTTATACCGGTTTTTCACTGTTTTTAAGCGTTTTAGCAGGGTTATTGGTGTTTTTTGACGGTTTTTCATTGTTTTTAAGCGATTTAGCAGGGCTATTGGTGTTTTTTGACGGTTTTTCACTGTTTTTAGGCGTTTTAGCAGGGTTAATGGTGTTTTTAGACGGTTTTTCACTGTTTTTAAGCGTTTTAGCAGGGTTATTGGTGTTTTTTGATGGTTTTTCACTGTTTTCAAGCGTTTTAGCTGGGTTATTGATGTTTTTAGACTGTTTTTCACTGTTTTCAAGCGTTTTAGCTGGGTTATTGATGTTTTTAGACTGTTTTTCACTATTTTTAAGCGTTTTATCAGGGTTATTGGTGTTTTTAGACTGTTTTTCACTGTTTTTATGCGTTTTAGCAGGGTTATTGTTGTTTCTAGACTGTTATTCACTGTTTTTAAGCGTTTTAGCAGGGTCATTGCTGTTTTTAGACGGTTATCCACTGTTTTTAAGCATTTTAGCAGGGTTATTGATGTTTTTAGACGGGTTTCCACTGTTTTTAGGCCTTTTAGCAGGGTTAATGGTGTTTTTAGACCGTTTTTCACTGTTTTTACGCGATTTAGCTGGGTTCTTGGTGTTTTTAGACGGTTTTTCACTTATTTTTAGCGTTTTAGAAGGGTTATTGGTGTTTTTAGACGGTTTTCACTGATTTTAAGATTTTTAGCAGGGTTGTCGGTTGATTTAGACGGCTTTTCACTGTTTTTAAGCGTTTTAGCAGGGTTATTGGTGTTTTTAGACGGTTTGTGACTGTTTTCAAGCGTTTTAGCAAGGTTATTGGTGTTTTTAGACGCTTTTTTTACTGTTTTTAAGCGTTTTAGCATGGTTATTGGTGATTTCAGACGGTTCTTCACTGTTTTTAAGCGTTTTAGCAGGGTTATTGGTTGTTTTAGACAGTTTTTCTCTGTTTCTAAGCGTTTTAGCAGGGTTATTGGTGTTTTTAGACGGTTATTCACTGTTTTCAAGCGTTTTAGCAGGGTTATTGATGTTTTTAGACGGTTTTTCACTGATTTTAAGCGTTTTAGCAGGGTTAATGGTGTTTTTAGACGGTTTTTCACTGTTTTTAAGCGTTTTAGCAGGGTTATTGGTGTTTTTAGACGGGTTTTCACTTATTTTTAGCGTTTTAGCAGGGTTATTGGTGTTTTTTGACGGTTTTTCACTGTTTTTAAGCGTTTTAGCAGGGTTATTGCTGTTTTTAGACGGTTATTCACTGTTTTTAAGCGTTTTAGCAGGGGTATTGATGTTTTTAGACGGTTTTTCACTGTTTTTAAGCGTTTTAGCAGGGTTATTTGTGTTTTTAGACGGTTTGTTTAATTATTTTTAGCGTTTTAGCAGGGTTATTGGTGTTTTTTGACGGTTTTCACTGTTTTTAAGCGTTTTAGCAGGGTTATTGGTGTTTTTTGACGGTTTTTCACTGTTTTTAAGTGTTTTAGCAGGGTTATTGGTGTTTTTAGACGGTTTTTCACTGTTTTTAAGTGTTTTAGCAGGGTTATTAGTGTTTTTAGACGGTTTTCACTGTTTTTAAGCTTTTTAGCAAGGTTATTGGTGTTTTTAGACGTTTTATCACTGTTTTTAAGTGTTTTAGCAGGGTTATTCGGGTTTTTAGACGGTTTGTCAGTGTTTTTAAGCGTTTTAGCATGGTTATTGGTGTTTTTAGACGGTTTTTCACTGTTTTCAAGCGTTTTAGATGGGTTATTGATGTTTTTAGACTGTTTTTCACTGTTTTTAAGCGTTTTATCAGGGTTATTGGTGTTTTTAGACTGTTTTTCACTGTTTTTATGCGTTTTAGCAGGGTTATTGTTGTTTTTAGACTGTTATTCACTGTTTTTAAGCGTTTTAGCAGGGTCATTGCTGTTTTTAGACGGTTATCCACTGTTTTTAAGCATTTTAGCAGGGTTATTGATGTTTTTAGACGGGTTTCCACTGTTTTTAGGCCTTTTAGCAGGGTTAATGGTGTTTTTAGACCGTTTTTCACTGTTTTTACGCGATTTAGCTGGGTTCTTGGTGTTTTTAGACGGTTTTTCACTTATTTTTAGCGTTTTAGCAGGGTTATTGGTGTTTTTAGACGGTTTTCACTGATTTTAAGATTTTTAGCAGGGTTGTCGGTTGATTTAGACGGCTTTTCACTGTTTTTAAGCGTTTTAGCAGAGTTATTGGTGTTTTTAGACGGTTTGTGACTGTTTTCAAGCGTTTTAGCAAGGTTATTGGTGTTTTTAGACGCTTTTTTTACTGTTTTTAAGCGTTTTAGCATGGTTATTGGTGATTTCAGACGGTTCTTCACTGTTTTTAAGCGTTTTAGCAGGGTTATTGGTTGTTTTAGACAGTTTTTCTCTGTTTCTAAGCGTTTTAGCAGGGTTATTGGTGTTTTTAGACGGTTATTCACTGTTTTTAAGCGTTTTAGCAGGGTTATTGATGTTTTTAGACGGTTTTTCACTGATTTTAAGCGTTTTAGCAGGGTTAATGGTGTTTTTAGACGGTTTTTCACTGTTTTTAAGCGTTTTAGCAGGGTTATTGGTGTTTTTAGACGGGTTTTCACTTATTTTTAGCGTTTTAGCAGGGTTATTGGTGTTTTTTGGCGGTTTTTCACTGTTTTTAAGCGTTTTAGCAGGGTTATTGCTGTTTTTAGACGGTTATTGCTGTTTTTAAGCGTTTTAGCAGGGGTATTGATGTTTTTAGACGGTTTTTCACTGTTTTTAAGCGTTTTAGCAGGGTTATTTGTGTTTTTAGACGGTTTGTTTAATTATTTTTAGCGTTTTAGCAGGGTTATTGGTGTTTTTTGACGGTTTTCACTGTTTTTAAGCGTTTTAGCAGGGTTATTGGTGTTTTTTGACGGTTTTTCACTGTTTTTAAGTGTTTTAGCAGGGTTATTGGTGTTTTTAGACGGTTTTTCACTGTTTTTAAAAGTTTTAGCAGGGTTATTAGTGTTTTTAGACGGTTTTCACTGTTTTTAAGCTTTTTAGCAAGGTTATTGGTGTTTTTAGACGTTTTATCACTGTTTTTAAGCGTTTTAGCAGAGTTATTGGTGTTTTTAGACGGTTTGTGACTGTTTTCAAGCGTTTTAGCAAGGTTATTGGTGTTTTTAGACGCTTTTTTTACTGTTTTTAAGCGTTTTAGCATGGTTATTGGTGATATCAGACGGTTCTTCACTGTTTTTAAGCGTTTTAGCAGGGTTATTGGTTGTTTTAGACAGTTTTTCTCTGTTTCTAAGCGTTTTAGCAGGGTTATTGGTGTTTTTAGACGGTTATTCACTGTTTTTAAGCGTTTTAGCAGGGTTATTGATGTTTTTAGACGGTTTTTCACTGATTTTAAGCGTTTTAGCAGGGTTAATGGTGTTTTTAGACGGTTTTTCACTGTTTTTAAGCGTTTTAGCAGGGTTATTGGTGTTTTTAGACGGGTTTTAACTTATTTTTAGCGTTTTAGCAGGGTTATTGGTGTTTTTTGGCGGTTTTTCACTGTTTTTAAGCGTTTTAGCAGGGTTATTGCTGTTTTTAGACGGTTATTCACTGTTTTTAAGCGTTTTAGCAGGGGTATTGATGTTTTTAGACGGTTTTTCACTGTTTTTAAGCGTTTTAGCAGGGTTATTTGTGTTTTTAGACGGTTTGTTTAATTATTTTTAGCGTTTTAGCAGGGTTATTGGTGTTTTTTGACGGTTTTCACTGTTTTTAAGCGTTTTAGCAGGGTTATTGGTGTTTTTTGACGGTTTTTCACTGTTTTTAAGTGTTTTAGCAGGGTTATTGGTGTTTTTAGACGGTTTTTCACTGTTTTTAAAAGTTTTAGCAGGGTTATTAGTGTTTTTAGACGGTTTTCACTGTTTTTAAGCTTTTTAGCAAGGTTATTGGTGTTTTTAGACGTTTTATCACTGTTTTTAAGTGTTTTAGCAGGGTTATTCGGGTTTTTAGACGGTTTGTCAGTGTTTTTAAGCGTTTTAGCATGGTTATTGGTGTTTTTAGACGGTTTTTCACTGTTTTCAAGCGATTTAGATGGGTTATTGATGTTTTTAGACTGTTTTTCACTGTTTTTAAGCGTTTTATCAGGGTTATTGGTGTTTTTAGACTGTTTTTCACTGTTTTTACGCGATTTTGCTGGGTTCTTGGTGTTTTTAGACGGTTTTTCAGTTATTTTCAGCGTTTTAGCAGGGTTATTGGTGTTTTTTGACGGTTTTTCACTGTTTTTAAGCGTTTTAGCATGGTTATTGGTGTTTTTTGACGGTTTTTCATTGTTTTTAAGCGTTTTAGCAGGGTTATTGGTGTTTTTTGACGGTTTTTCACTGTTTTTAAGCGTTTTAGCAGGGTTATTGGTGTTTTTTGACGGTTTTTCACTGTTTTTATGCGTTTTAGCAGGGTTATTGGTTTTTTTTTTGTTTTTTACTGTTTTTAAGCGTTTTAGCAGGGTTATTGGTGTTTTATAACGGTTTTTCACTGTTTTTAAGCGTTTTAGCAGGGTTATTGGTGTTTTATAACGGTTTTTCACTGTTTTTAAGCGTTTAAGCAGGGTTATTGGTGTTTTTTGACGGTTTTTCATTGTTTTTAAGCGTTTTAGCAGGGTTATTGGTGTTTTTTGATGGTTTTTCACTGTTTTTAAGCGTTTTAGCAGGGTTATTAGTGATTTTTGACGGTTTTTCACTGTTTTTAAGCGTTTTAGCAGGGTTAATGGTGTTTTTAGACGGTTTTTCACTGTTTTTAGGCGTTTTAGCGGGGTTAATGGTGTTTTTAGACGGTTTTTCACTGTTTTTAAGCGTTTTAGCAGGGTCATTGGTGTTTTTTGACGGTTTTTCACTGTTTTTAAGCGTTTTAGCAGGGTTATTGGTGTTTTTTGACGGTTTTTCACTGTTTTTATGCGTTTTAGCAGGGTTATTTGTGTTTTTTGACGGTTTTTTACTGTTTTTAAGCGTTTTAGCAGGGTTATTGGTGTTTTATAACGGATTTTCACTGTTTTTAAGCGTTTTAGCAGGGTTATTGGTGTTTTTTGACGGTTTTTCATTGTTTTCAAGCGATTTAGCAGGGCTATTGGTGTTTTTTGATGGTTTTTCACTGATTTTAAGCGTTTTAGCAGGGTTATTAGTGGTTTTTGACGGTTTTTCACTGTTTTTAAGCGTTTTAGCAAGGTTTTTGGTGTTTTTTGACGGTTTTTCACTGTTTTTAGGCGTTTTAGCAGGGTTATTGGTGTATTTTGATGGTTTTTCACTGTTTTCAAGCGTTTTAGCTGGGTTATTGATGTTTTTAGATTGTTTTTCACTGTTTTCAAGCGTTTTAGCTGGGTTATTGATGTTTTTAGACTGTTTTTCACTGTTTTTAAGCGTTTTATCAGGGTTATTGGTGTTTTTAGACGGTTTTTCACTGTTTCTATGCGTTTTAGCAGGGTTATTGTTGTTTTTAGACTGTTATTCACTGTTTTAAAGCGTTTTAGCAGGGTCATTGCTGTTTTTAGACGGTTATCCACTGTTTTTAAGCATTTTAGCAGGGTTATTGATGTTTTTAGACGGGTTTCCACTGTTTTTAGGCCTTTTAGCAGGGTTAATGGTGTTTTTAGACGGTTTTTCACTGTTTTTACGCGATTCAGCTGGGTTCTTGGTGTTTTTAGACGGTTTTTCACTTATTTTTAGCGTTTTAGCAGGGTTATTGATGTTTTTAGACGGTTTTCACTGTTTTTAAGATTTTTAGCAGGGTTATTGGTGTTTTTAGACGGTTTGTCACTGTTTTCAAGCGTTTTAGCAAGGTTATTGGTGATTTCAGACGGTTCTTCACTGTTTTTAAGCGTTTTAGCAGGGTTATTGGTTGTTTTAGACAGTTTTTCTCTGTTTCTATGCGTTTTCGCAGGGTTATTGGTGTTTTTAGACGGTTATTCACTGTTTTTAGGCGTTTTAGCAGGGTTATTGATGTTTTTAGACGGTTTTTCACTGTTTATAAGCGTTTTAGCAGGGTTATTGCTGTTTTTAGACGGTTTTTCACTTATTTTTAGCGTTTTAGCAGGGTCATTGGTGTTTTTTGACGGTTTTTCACTGTTTTTAAGCGTTTTAGCAGGGTTATTGCTGTTTTTAGACGGTTATTCAATGTTTTTAAGCGTTTTAGCAGGGTTATTGATGTTTTCAGACGGTTTTCCACTGTTTTTAGGCGTTTTAGCAGGGTTAATGGTGTTTTTAGACGGTTTTTCACTGTTTTTAAGCGTTTTAGCAGGGTTATTGGTGTTTTTAGACGGTTTTTCAATTATTTTTAGCGTTTTAGCAGGGTTATTGGTGTTTTCTGACGGTTTTTCACTGTTTTTAAGCGTTTTAGCAGGGTTATTGGTGTTTTTTGACGGTTTTTCACTGTTTTTAAGCGTTTTAGCAGGGTTATTGGTGTTTTTAGACGGTTTTTCACTGTTTTTAAAAGTTTTAGCATGGTTATTAGTGTTTTTAGACGATTTTTCACTGTTTTTAAGTGTGTTAGCAGGGTTATTCGGGTTTTTAGACGGTTTGTCAGTGTTTTTAAGCGTTTTAGCATGGTTATTGGTGTTTTTAGACGATTTTTCACTGTTTTCAAGCGTTTTAGATGGGTTATTGATGTTTTTAGACGGTTTTCCACTCTTTTTAGGCGTTTTAGCAGGGTTATTGGTGTTTTTAGACGGTTTTTCAATTATTTTTAGCGTTTTAGCAGGGTTATTAGTGTTTTTTGACGGTTTTTCACTGTTTTTAAGCGTTTTAGCAGGGTTATTGGTGTTTTTTGACGGTTTTTCACTGTTTTTAAGCGTTTTAGCAGGGTTATTGGTGTTTTTAGACGGTTTTTCACTGTTTTTAAAAGTTTTAGCAGGGTTATTAGTGTTTTTAGACGGTTTTTCACTGTTTTTAAGTGTTTTAGCAGGGTTATTCGGGTTTTTAGACGGTTTGTCAGTGTTTTTAAGCGTTTTAGCATGGTTATTGGTGTTTTTAGACGGTTTTTCACTGTTTTCAAGCGTTTTAGATGGGTTATTGATGTTTTTAGACGGTTTTCCACTCTTTTTAGGCGTTTTAGCAGGGTTAATGGTGTTTTTAGACGGTTTTTCACTGTTTTTACGCGATTTTGCTTGGTTCTTGGTGTTTTTAGACGGTTTTTCACTTATTTTTTGCGTTTTAGCAGGGTTATTAGTAAGACGGTTTTTCACTGTTTTAAGCGTTTTAGCAAGCAGGGTTATTGGTGTTTTTTGACGGTTTTTCATTGTTTTTAAGCGTTTTAGCAGGGTTATTGGTGTTTTTTGACGGTTTTTCACTGTTTTTATGCGTTTTAGCAGGGTTATTGGTGTTTTTTGACGGTTTTTCACTGTTTATAAGCGTTTTAGCAGGGTTATTGGTGTTTTATAACGGTTTTTCACTGTTTATAAGCGTTTTAGCAGGGTTATTAGTGTTTTTAGACGGTTTTTCACTGTTTTTAAGTGTTTTAGCAGGGTTATTCGGGTTTTTAGACGGTTTGTCAGTGTTTTTAAGCGTTTTAGCATGGTTATTGGTGTTTTTAGACGGTTTTTCACTGTTTTCAAGCGTTTTAGATGGGTTATTGATGTTTTTAGACGGTTTTCCACTCTTTTTAGGCGTTTTAGCAGGGTTAATGGTGTTTTTAGACGGTTTTTCTCTGTTTTTACGCGATTTTGCTTGGTTCTTGGTGTTTTTAGACGGTTTTTCACTTATTTTTTGCGTTTTAGCAGGGTTATTGGTAAGACGGTTTTTCACTGTTTTAAGCGTTTTAGCAAGCAGGGTTATTGGTGTTTTTTGACGGTTTTTCATTGTTTTTAAGCGTTTTAGCAGGGTTATTGGTGTTTTTTGACGGTTTTTCACTGTTTTTAAGCGTTTTAGCAGGGTTATTGTTTTTTTTGACTGTTTTTCACTGTTTTTAAGCGTTTTAGCTGGGTTATTGGTGTTTTTTGATGGTTTTTCACTGTTTTTAAGCGTTTTAGCAGGATTATTAGTGATTTTTGACGGTTTTTCAATGTTTTTAATCAGTTAATAGAAACATAACCACACTGTATTCACGGTTACTGATAAACTGAATAACCAATTAGGATTACGATAATTATCACTGATAAGTTGAATAACCATTTAAAATCACGATGTCGTTTCAATCGTTTTTCTATTTATTCTTTATTGTAGCACTTACATAAGGCAAGGTTAGATCTGGATTACAAGAATCAACGATTTCAGCCGAGTTTGAGCTGAATTTGTAGCCGAGAAGCCATGCCCTAAGCCAGTGGTCGGCAATCTTAAAGTACCTGCGGACCAAATATGCATATTTCCGGTAGCGTACGGGGCGACTTTTCGGCGCTCCCCCAGAACGTGTAGCAAGTTGGTGCACAACCAGAACCCTGTATGTGTACCAGGTTAAGGTTATCAGGTTGTGCGCCATCTTGGTACACATACTATGTTCTGGTTCTTCGCCATCTTGGTACAGAATTTATGTTCTGGTTGTTCGCCATCTTGGTACACATACTATTTTCCGGTTGTTCGCTATCTTGGTACACATATTACAGGAGCGATTAAATTTCCGCTTACTAACAACCGCCTTCTCTTGCTCTGTGAAAAGCCTGTTGCAAAGTGTATGTGACCTACTTTTAATAAATTATTAAACAATGCATTGTTTTTATTACTTAACCCTGCTAAAACGCTCAAAAACAGTGAAAAACCGTCAAAAAACACCAAGAACTCTGCTAAAACGCTTATAAACAGTGAAAAACAGTCAAAAAACACCAAGAATCCTGCTAAAATGCTTAAAAACAGTGAAAAACAGTCAAAAAACACCAAGAACCTTGCTAAAATGCTTAAAAACAGTGAAAAACCGTCGAAAAACACCAATAACCATGCTAAAACGCTCAAAAACAGTGAAAAACCGTCAAAAAACACCAATAACTCTTCTGAAACGCTTAAAAACAGTGGAAAACCGTCAAAAAACACCAAGAACCCTGCTAAAACGCTTAAAAACAGTGAATAACCGTCAAAAAACACCAAGAACGCTGCCAAAACGTTTAAAAACAGAGAAGAACCGTCAAAAAACACCAAGAACCCTGCTAAAACGCTTAAAAACAATGAAAAACAGTCAAAAAACACAAAAATCAGTGGAAAACTTTCTAAAAACACCAATAATCCTGCTAAAACGCTTAAAAACAGTGAAAAACCGTCTAAAAACACCAATAACCATGCAAAAACGCTTAAAAACAGTGAAAAACCGTCTAAATCAACCAATAACCCTGCTAAAACGCTTAAAAACAGTGAAATACCGTCTAAAAACACCAATAACCATGCCAAAACGCTTAAAATCAGTGAAAAACCGTCTAAACCAACCAATAACCCTGCTAAAACGCCTAAAAACAGTGGAAAATCGTCTAAAAACACCAATAACCTTGCTAAAACGCTTAAAAATAATGAAAAACCGTCTAAAAACACCAATAACCCTGCTAAAACGCTTTTTCACCCTTTTTAAGCGTTTTATCAGGGTTATTATTGTTTTTTTGACGGTTTTTTACTGTTTTTAAGCGTTTTAGCAGGGTTCTTGATGTTTTTCTACGGTTTTTCACTGTTTTCAAGCATTTTAGCAGTGTTCTTGGTGTTTTTTGACGGTTTTTCACTGTTTTTAAGCGTTTCAGCAGAGTTCTTGGTGTTTTTTGACTGTTTTCCACTGTTTTTGAGCGTTTTAGCAGGGTTATTGGTGTTTTTTGACGGTTTTTCACTGTTTTTAATCGTTTTAGCAGGGTTCTTCGTGTTTTTTGACTGTTTTTCACTGTTTTTAAGCGTTTTAGCAGGATTCTTGGTGATTTAGAAATAGAAATAGAAAAGCTTAGGGAGATAGGACAGTGAATCGAGGATAGGGAGGCTGAGGGAAGTAGAAAAGTGGGTCGAGGATAGGAAGGCTGAGGGAAATTTAGCTGTGGGTCTAGAATAGGAAGGCTGAGTGAGATAGGTCAGTGGGTCGAGGATAGGAAGGCAGAGGGAGATGTAGCAGTTGGTCGAAAATAGGAAGGCTGAGTGAGATAGGGAGGTGGGTCGAGGATAAGAAGGCTGAGGGAGATGGGGCAGTGTGTGGAGGATAGGGAGGCTGAGCAAGTTAGGAAAATGGGTCGAGGAAAGAAGGCTGAGGGAGATAGGGCAGTGGGTCGAGAATAGGAAGGCTGAGGGAGGTATGGCTGTGGGTCGAGGATAGGAAGGCTGTGGGAGATAGGGCTGTGGGTCGAGGATAGGAAGGCTGAGGGAGATAGGGCGGTGGGTCAATGATAGGAAGGTTGAGGGAGATAGGGCTGTGGGTCGACGATAGGAAGACTGGGGGAGGTAGGGCATTAGGTCGAGGATAGAAAGGCTGAGAGTGATAGGGCAGTGGGTCGAGGATAAGATGGCTGAGAGAGGTAGGGCAGTGGGTCGAGGATAGAAATGCTTAGGGAGATAGGACAATGAATCGAGGGTAGGAAGGTTGAGGGAGATAGGACAGTGGGTCAATGATAAGAAGGCTGAGAAAGATAGGAGGGATGAGGGATATAGGGCAATGGGTCGAGGATATGAAGGCTGAATGAGGTAGGGCAGTGGGTCGAGGATAGGAAGGCTGAGGAAGATAGGAAAGTGGGTCAAGGATAGGATGTCTGAGGGATATAGGGCGGTGGGTCGAGGATATAAAGGCTGAGGGAGATAGCGCGGTGGGTCAAGGATATTAAGGCTGATGAGATAGAGCAGTGGGTCGAGGATAGAAAGGCTGAGGGAGGTAGAAAAATGGGTCGAGGATAGGAAGGCTGAGGGAGATAGGTCAGTGGGTCGAGGATAGGAAGGCTGAGCGAGATTGGAGAGTGGGTCGAGAATAAGAAGACTGAGGGAGATAGGGAATTGTGGCCTAACCCAAACAAGGTACACTTACTACGTTCCGATGTCCGCCATCTTGATTCGCATACTTCAGGAGCACCAATTTATGTACTGTACAGTACAGTATAATGTTCCGACTTAACACTGAAATTCGGATTAATTCCGATTGGTTAAAATTCTCAAGAACGGAACAACGTCGTAAGACGAGGACTACCTGTAAGTATATGATGTGTATATCCGCGGGTTCATTCTATATGTGGATGCTAAAACCCATGGGTGAGGGTTAGTATGGGTTCAAATATCTGTAAAACAAAAAAAATTCCCATAGCTGCAATAGTATGCAGGTGCAATTGTCGTGGGTTCAGATGTACGTGGGTTCAAATGTACCAGGGAATGTAATGGAACCTATGCCTATATGTGTGCTTGAGTAGTATTCATATCAAAATGTCTTCTGTTTTTTTGAAATGAATTTAGGCATACACGTTGAGAGTTCTAATTTCGATAAATGTACGCAAGAGTTCACTTATCTACAGAGTATAAAGATGAATTACTTATGTCAGATACCCATACTATTAATCAGTTAATAGAAACATGACCACACTGTATTCGCGGTTACTGATAAACTGAATAACCAATTAAGATTACGATAATTATCACTGATAAGTTGAATAACCATTTAAAATCACGATGTCGTTTCAATCGTTTTTCTATTTATTCTTTATTGTAGCACTTACTTAAGGCAAGGTTAGATCTAGATTACAAGAATCAACGATTTCAGCCGAGTTTGAGCTGAATTTGTAGCCGAGAAGCGATGCCCTAAGCCAGTGGTCGGCAATCGTAAGTACCCGCGGACCAAATATGCATATTTCCGGTAGCGTACGGGGCGACTTTTCGGCGCTCCCCCAGAACGTGTAGCAAGTTGGTGCACAACCAGAACCCTGTATGTGTACCAGGTTAAGGTTATCAGGTTGTGCGCCATCATACTATGTTCTGGTTCTTCGCCATCTTGGTACACAATTTATGTTCTGGTTGTTCGCCATCTTGGTACATTGTTTTTATTACTTAACCCTGCTAAAACGCTCAAAAACAGTGAAAAACCGTCAAAAAACACCAAGAACTCTGCTAAAACGCTTAAAAACAGTGAAAAACCGTCAAAAAACACCAAGAACCTTGCTAAAACGCTTAAAAACAGTGAAAAACCGTCAAAAAACACCAATAACCATGCTAAAACGCTCAAAAACAGTGAAAAACCGTCAAAAAACACCAAGAACTTTACTGAAACGCTTAAAAACAGTGGAAAACCGTCAAAAAACACCAAGAACCATGCTAAAATGCTTAAAAACAGTGAAGAACCGTCAAAAAACACCAAGAACGCTGCCAAAACGTTTAAAAACAGAGAAGAACCGTCAAAAAACACCAAGAACCCTGCTAAAACGCTTAAAAACAATGAAAAACCGCCAAAAAACACAAAAATCAGTGGAAAACTTTCTAAAAACACCAATAATCATGCTAAAACGCTTAAAAACAGTGAAAAACCGTCTAAAAACACCAATAACCATGCCAAAACGCCTAAAAACAGTGAAAAGCCGTCTAAATCAACCAATAACCCTGCTAAAACGCTTAAAAACAGTGAAATACCGTCTAAAAACACCAATAACCATGCCAAAACGCTTAAAAACATTGAAAAACCGTCTAAACCAACCAATAACCCTGCTAAAACGCCTAAAAACAGTGGAAAATCGTCTAAAAACACCAATAGCCCTGCTAAAACGCTTAAAAACAGTGAAAAACTGTCTAAAAACACCAATAACCCTGCTAAAACGCTAAAAATAAGTGAAAAAACGTCTAAAAACACCAATAACCCTGCTAAAACGATAAAAATAAGTGAAAAAGCGTCTAAAAACATCAATAATCCTGCTAAAACGCTTAATATCAATGTGAAGGATGGTGTGGTTTCTGTGTCGTGACCAAATCGTCAAAATCAAATGACAATTTCCTTGCCCGCAATACGTTGTTTAAAAATAACAATCTGGCAGGGGAGTACGAATTTAATTCTTGTTGTAATTTATTTTAGATAAAGCAGCTCACAGCAATATTTGCCTCCAAACGTGAAACGTTTTGCACTGATACACAGATGCGCAGCATTTTATATTTGCGACAACACGTTTCGTAAATATTTACTTAAACGTGTCTTAAAATGCGCAAGAATGAAAAATATTTTTAAAATCAACATAAACTTAACTTATAATTACAGCCAACGATGCCCTCTTCCAGGGTTCATCAAGAAGTGTCATAGGTTTTGACGCCGCTTACTGCAAAACAAGCGATGTACAGCGGCACGTGGTACCACATAAATCCATGTGGAGACAATTATGAATTCAGAAACAATTTTTGTTTTATGCATTAACACTTTCGATGCCAAGATCAGTTTTTTCAATTTTACCGTTCCGTGCCAAGGTGAAAACGAGAGAGTTCTCTCCTATTCATTCTCTCTCGTATTTAGTTTTTGATTCATCGGGAAAGGGGCGAACCCAGCGGTGTCATCAGTTATCGTTCATTCCGACACTCTAGTCGTAGGTGAAAGAACTCACCTACACACGCGTATCTTGTCGGAATTGCTCTCTCATGCTATTATAACATAAGTTGATGATTACTTGTCTTGATCTCTCATTGCGATAAAGATTCAATTCGAACATTTTATTCAGCAATCAGAATCATATTATTATACGAAAATATCAAATTTGAACAAAGAAAACAAAATCGTTTACTAGCATAAAAATATATCCTTCATTCGCTATATATTCCAATAACATTAATAATGGCCAATTATTGTCACTCACAAGGATAACATATTGCAAAATAAACAAAGTAGTCACATTGCATATTCATACAACTGTAACTGTAGTAAAAGTTAAAATCCAGGTGCGTTGGCGCCAATCGGACTCCGCACATATTTTTTATATTTCTATTTGCGATTCATCGGCCAAGCTAGATATGTTGATAGTTTAGTGCATGGTAGACGCTATCTTCACCAAACCATAATTCGAATGAGGCAACAAATTGACTACGTCTGTGATTCCATAGCGTTTTTGACAAATTCCTCGATTGATGTATTATTTTATGCACCACCATACTGCACATTAATTTTTTATAATGAATTCCGATATGGAAGCTCGATAATAAATTTACTATGTTCGTATGTTTCAAGTACATATGTGTTACAGTTGTATGAATATGCAATGTGACTACTTTGTTTATTTTGCAATATGTTATCCTTGTGAGTGACAATAATTGGCCATTATTAATGTTATTGGAATATATAGCGAATGAAAAATATATTTTTATGCTAGTAAACGATTTTGTTTTCTTTGTTCGAATTTGATATTTTCGTATAATAATATGATTCTGATTGCTGAATAAAATGTTCGAATTGAATCTTTATCGCAATGAGAGATCAAGACAAGTTATCTCCAACTTATGTTATAATAGCATGAGAGAGCAATTCCCACAAGATACGCATGTGTAGGTGAGTTCTTTCACCTACGACTGATGTGTCGGATAATACCGGAACATGCGTAATACATTTCAGGTGCGTTTGTATCTTAGTATTGCTCCTGAGTTTTCGTCGGGCGCTTCCAGATTTGGTGGGTTCAGTCAGTAAACGATGAAATTCGAAGTCTTTACTTGCCTCGGCAAACATTTCATTCAATCTGGTATTTATAGCGAGCAAATACTTATTTGTGTGGATATTTGAACTAATATTGGCGTGCAAATGAAGTATTTCCAAATGCAATTTCAATATTCATTATACGCATCCGGTGTCTCTAAGTTGACATAATAAAAAGGTTTAAAGCTTCATCGAAATTCGTCAGTTGATCTGTCAAGAACACGATTTTCCGAAATTGTCATCTCACGCAATTTGCTACGCAAGTCTTCTCGACTGCACGTAGTCCCGTCTTCGTGGCGCCAGACACGTGATCGCTATTGCGTAGCTACGTAATCAGTACGCCATGGCTGCTTATTGAACTTGTTCATCAGACACAAAGTCGTAGGATTGCATATTTTGCTATAATTATGGTTATACAATAGCTACGGAAGTAATTCAATATGAGCTGAAAGCATACGAGGGGCTCTGTGATATTGGTAATATATTTCCCACTAAATTACTATATCATGGATCATATCTCACTGACAAGTAGAAAGATATATGTTCCGAATAATATCAATTTCTCACTTTATTATTTCAAAATGTAACATTTCACCTCTCAGGACGATAAAATTTGCTTTCGTTGCAGATGTCCGTCAATCCGTTACCCAAAAATGATAAAAAATTAAAAAAACGTTCAAATATACCAACATTTTGAATCATTTCATCGTCCTGCCAATAAGACGACGATCATGCATATAAAAATATTCGAATTATTTCCCGGTTTAGTAATGTTTTTCTACATCTTCGTAACATGATTGATAATATTATCATCTCTCCCCACACCTTTCAATCATTTCACCGTAAAAAGTTGAAACCGTGTGTTGGCGTCAGTCGGTCTCGTACAAATTTTTGATGATAATTTGCGGCTAATATGTACCTCGGCCATGCTAAATAAGTTGATAATTTACTTCATGGCAGACCCTCCTTCCATCTTGGTATTTCTTGAATGACGCGATTGGCTGACGACGTCATTCTTTCCCCCCAACTTGACAACAAGAGAGAGAGAGAGAAGAAAAATAGACGGCAAATACCTGAACTCGACCTTCTTCTATCTATTAAACTTTTTCCTTTTCGAATGACGTATATATACGTCATTTTGCATTGATGGCACGGAACGGTTGGCGCCAAATGACGTATATATACGTCCTTGGCATCGAAAGTGTTAATATTGGAATCGTTCGAAGGCCGCAAAAAATTAGTTGGTGGGCTGCAATTTGTCGACTCCTGTCTTAAGCTAAGTACTTTTTCAAATATGTCTACTTTCTATCTTAAGCGTTTCAGCAGAGTTCTTGGTGTTTTTTGACGGTTTTTCACTGTTTTTGAGCGTTTTAGCAGGGTTATTGGTGTTTTTTGACGGTTTTTCACTGTTTTCAAGCGTTTTAGCAGGGTTCTTAGCAGGGTTAGCTGGATTATTGGTGATTTTTGACCGTTTTTCACTGTTTTTAAGCGTTTTAGCAGGGTTCTTGGTGTTTTTTGACGATTCTTCACTGTTTTTAAGCGTTTTGGCAGGGTTCTTGGTGTTTTTTGAAGGTTCTTCACTGTTTTCAAACGTTTTAGCAGGGTTCTTGGTGTTTTTGACGGTTTTTCACTGTTTTTAAGCGTTTTAGCAGGGTTCTTGGTGTTTTCTGACGGGTTTTCACTGTTTTTAAGCGTTTTAGCAGGGTTCTTGGTGTTTTTTGACGGTTTTTCACTGTTTTTAAGCGTTTAAGCAGGAATATTGGTGATTTTTGACGGTTTTTCACTCTTTTTAAGCGTTTTAGCAGGGTCATTGTTGTTTTTTTGACGGTTTTTTACTGTTTTTAAGCGTTTTAGCAGGGTTCTTGATGTTTTTCTACGGTTTTTCACTGTTTTCAATCATTTTAGCAGTGTTCTTGGTGTTTTTTGACGGTTTTTCACTGTTTTTAAGCGTTTCAGCAGAGTTCTTGGTGTTTTTTGACGGTTTTCCACTGTTTTTGAGCGTTTTAGCAGGGTTATTGGTGTTTTTTGACGGTTTTTCACTGTTTTTAAGCGTTTTAGCAGGGTTCTTGGTGTTTTTTGACTGTTTTTCACTGTTTTTAAGCGTTTTAGCAGGATTCTTGGTGTTTTTTGACTGTTTTTCACTGTTTTTAAGCGTTTTAGCGGAGTTCATGGTGTTTTTTTACGGTTTTTCACTGTTTTTGAGCTTTTTAGCAGGGTTAAGGTAATAAAAACAATGCATTGTTTGATAATTTATTAAAAGTAGGTCACATACACTTTGCAACAGGCTTTTCACAGAGCAAGAGAAGGCGGTTGTTAGTAAGCGGAAATTTAATCGCTCCTGTAATATGTGTACCAAGATAGCGAACAACCGGAAAATAGTATGTGTACCAAGATGGCGAACAACCAGAACATAAATTGTGTACCAAGATGGCGAAGAACCAGAACATAGTATGTTTACCAAGATGGCGCACAACCTGATAACCTTAACCTGGTACACATACAGGGTTCTGGTTGTGCACCAGCTTGCTACACGTACTGGGGGAGCGCCGAAAAGTCGCCCCGTACGCTACCGGAAATATGCATATTTGGTCCGCAGGTACTTTAAGATTGCCGACCACTGGCTTAGGGCATGGCTTCTCGGCTACAAATTCAGCTCAAACTCGGCTGAAATCGTTGATTCTTGTAATCTAGATCTAACCTTGCCTTATGTAAGTCCTACAATAAAGAATAAATAGAAAAACGATTGAAACGACATCGTGATTTTAAATGGTTATTCAACTTATCAGTGATAATTATCGTAATCTTAATTGATTATTCAGTTTATCAGTAACCACGAATACAGTGTGGTCATGTTTCTATTAACTGATTAATATTATGGGTATCTGACATAAGTAATTCATCTTTATACTCTGTAGATAAGTGAACTCTTGCGTACATTTATCGAAATCAGAACTCTCAACGTGTATGCCTAAATTCATTTAAAAAAAAACAGAAGACATTTTGAAATGAATACTACTCAAGCACACATATAGGCATAGGTTCCATTACATTCGAACCCAGGTACATTTGAACCCACGTACATCTGAACCCACGACAATTGCACCTGCATACTATTGCAGCTATGGGAATTTTTTTTTGTTTTACAGATATTTGAACCCATACTTACCCTCAGCCATGGGTTTTAGCATTCACATATAGAATGAACCCGCGGATATACACATCATATACTTACAGGTAGTCCTCGTCTTACGACGTTGTTCCGTTCTTTAGAATTTTAACCGAACGGAATTAAGCGTTTTGGCAGGGTTATTGGTGTTTTTTGAAGGTTTTTCTCTGTTTTTGAGCGTTTTAGCAGGGTTAAGTAATAAAAACAATGCATTGTTTAATAATTTATTAAAAGTAGGTCACATACACTTTGCAACAGGCTTTTCACAGAGCAAGAGAAGGCGGTTGTTAGTAAGCGGAAATTTAATCGCTCCTGTAATATGTGTACCAAGATAGCGAACAACCGGAAAATAGTATGTGTACCAAGATGGCGAACAACCAGAACATAAATTGTGTACCAAGATGGCGAAGAACCAGAACATAGTATGTTTACCAAGATGGCGCACAACCTGATAACCTTAACCTGGTACACATACAGGGTTCTGGTTGTGCACCAGCTTGCTACACGTACTGGGGGAGCGCCGAAAAGTCGCCCCGTACGCTACCGGAAATATGCATATTTGGTCCGCAGGTACTTTAAGATTGCCGACCACTGGCTTAGGGCATGGCTTCTCGGCTACAAATTCAGCTCAAACTCGGCTGAAATCGTTGATTCTTGTAATCTAGATCTAACCTTGCCTTATGTAAGTCCTACAATAAAGAATAAATAGAAAAACGATTGAAACGACATCGTGATTTTAAATGGTTATTCAACTTATCAGTGATAATTATCGTAATCTTAATTGATTATTCAGTTTATCAGTAACCACGAATACAGTGTGGTCATGTTTCTATTAACTGATTAATATTATGGGTATCTGACATAAGTAATTCATCTTTATACTCTGTAGATAAGTGAACTCTTGCGTACATTTATCGAAATCAGAACTCTCAACGTGTATGCCTAAATTCATTTAAAAAAAAACAGAAGACATTTTGAAATGAATACTACTCAAGCACACATATAGGCATAGGTTCCATTACATTCGAACCCAGGTACATTTGAACCCACGTACATCTGAACCCACGACAATTGCACCTGCATACTATTGCAGCTATGGGAATTTTTTTTTGTTTTACAGATATTTGAACCCATACTTACCCTCAGCCATGGGTTTTAGCATTCACATATAGAATGAACCCGCGGATATACACATCATATACTTACAGGTAGTCCTCGTCTTACGACGTTGTTCCGTTCTTTAGAATTTTAACCGAACGGAATTAAGCGTTTTGGCAGGGTTATTGGTGTTTTTTGAAGGTTTTTCTCTGTTTTTGAGCGTTTTAGCAGGGTTAAGTAATAAAAACAATGCATTGTTTAATAATTTATTAAAAGTAGGTCACATACACTTTGCAACAGGCTTTTCACAGAGCAAGAGAAGGCGGTTGTTAGTAAGCGGAAATTTAATCGCTCCTGTAATATGTGTACCAAGATAGCGAACAACCGGAAAATAGTATGTGTACCAAGATGGCGAACAACCAGAACATAAATTGTGTACCAAGATGGCGAAGAACCAGAACATAGTATGTTTACCAAGATGGCGCACAACCTGATAACCTTAACCTGGTACACATACAGGGTTCTGGTTGTGCACCAGCTTGCTACACGTACTGGGGGAGCGCCGAAAAGTCGCCCCGTACGCTACCGGAAATATGCATATTTGGTCCGCAGGTACTTTAAGATTGCCGACCACTGGCTTAGGGCATGGCTTCTCGGCTACAAATTCAGCTCAAACTCGGCTGAAATCGTTGATTCTTGTAATCTAGATCTAACCTTGCCTTATGTAAGTCCTACAATAAAGAATAAATAGAAAAACGATTGAAACGACATCGTGATTTTAAATGGTTATTCAACTTATCAGTGATAATTATCGTAATCTTAATTGATTATTCAGTTTATCAGTAACCACGAATACAGTGTGGTCATGTTTCTATTAACTGATTAATATTATGGGTATCTGACATAAGTAATTCATCTTTATACTCTGTAGATAAGTGAACTCTTGCGTACATTTATCGAAATCAGAACTCTCAACGTGTATGCCTAAATTCATTTAAAAAAAAACAGAAGACATTTTGAAATGAATACTACTCAAGCACACATATAGGCATAGGTTCCATTACATTCGAACCCAGGTACATTTGAACCCACGTACATCTGAACCCACGACAATTGCACCTGCATACTATTGCAGCTATGGGAATTTTTTTTTGTTTTACAGATATTTGAACCCATACTTACCCTCAGCCATGGGTTTTAGCATTCACATATAGAATGAACCCGCGGATATACACATCATATACTTACAGGTAGTCCTCGTCTTACGACGTTGTTCCGTTCTTTAGAATTTTAACCGAACGGAATTAAGCGTTTTGGCAGGGTTATTGGTGTTTTTTGAAGGTTTTTCTCTGTTTTTAAGCGTTTTAGCAGGGTTATTGGTGTTTTTTGACGGTTTTTCACTGTTTTTAAGCGTTTTAGCAGGGTTATTGGTGTTTTTTGACGGTTTTTCACTGTTTTTAATCGTTTTAGCAGGGTTATTGGTGTTTTTTGACGGTTTTTCACTGTTTTTAAGCGTTTTGGCAGGGTTATTGGTGTTTTTTGACGGTTTTTCACTGTTTTTAAGCGTTTTAGCAGGGTTATTGGTGTTTTTTGGCGGTTTTTCACTGTTTTTAAGCGTTTTAGCAGGGTTATTGGTGTTTTTTGACGGTTTTCCACTGTTTTTAAGCGTTTTAGCAGGGTTATTGGTGTTTTTTGACGGTTTTTCACTGTTTTTAAGCGTTTTAGCAGGGTTATTGGTGTTTTTTGGCGGTTTTTCACTGTTTTTAAGCGTTTTAGCAGGGTTATTGGTGTTTTTTGACGGTTTTTCACTGTTTTTAAGCGTTTTAGCAGGGTTATTGGTGTTTTTTGACGGTTTTTCACTGTTTTTAAGCGTTTTAGCAGGGTTATTGGTGTTTTTTCACGGTTTTTCACTGTTTTTAAGCGTTTTAGCAGGGTTATTGGAGTTTTTTGACGTTTTTTTACTGTTTTTGAGCGTTTTAGCAGGGTTATTGGTGTTTTTTGACGGTTTTTCACTGTTTTTAAGCGTTTATCAGGGTTATTGGTGTTTTTTGACGGTTTTTCACTGTTTTTAAGCGTTTTGGCAGGGTTATTGGTGTTTTTTGACGGTTTTTCACTGTTTTTAAGCGTTTTAGCAGGGTTATTGGTGTTTTTTGGCGGTTTTTCACTGTTTTTAAGCGTTTTAGCAGGGTTATTGGTGTTTTTTGACGGTTTTCCACTGTTTTTAAGCGTTTTAGCAGGGTTATTGGTGTTTTTTGACGGTTTTTCACTGTTTTTAAGCGTTTTAGCAGGGTTATTGGTGTTTTTTGACGGTTTTACACTGTTTTTAAGCGTTTTAGCAGGGTTATTGGTGTTTTTTGGCGGTTTTTCACTGTTTTTAAGCGTTTTAGCAGGGTTATTGGTGTTTTTTGACGGTTTTTCACTGTTTTTAAGCGTTTTAGCAGGGTTATTGGTGTTTTTTGACGGTTTTTCACTGTTTTTAAGCGTTTTAGCAGGGTTATTGGAGTTTTTTGACGGTTTTTTACTGTTTTTGAGCGTTTTAGCAGGGTTATTGGTGTTTTTTGACGGTTTTTCACTGTTTTTAAGCGTTTTAGCAGGGTTATTGGTGTTTTTTGACGGTTTTTCACTGTTTTTAAGCGTTTTAGCAGGGTTATTGGTGTTTTTTGACGGTTTTTTCACTGTTTTTTAGCGTTTTAGCAGGGTTATTGGTGTTTTTTGACGGTTTTTCACTGTTTTTAAGCGTTTTAGCAGGGTTATTGGTGTTTTTTGACGGTTTTTCACTGTTTTTAAGCGTTTTAGCAGGGTTATTGGTGTTTTTTGACGGTTTTCCACTGTTTTTAAGCGTTTTAGCAGGGTTATTGGTGTTTTTTGACGGTTTTACACTGTTTTTAAGCGTTTTAGCAGGGTTATTGGTGTTTTTTGGCGGTTTTTCACTGTTTTTAAGCGTTTTAGCAGGGTTATTGGTGTTTTTTGACGGTTTTTCACTGTTTTTAAGCGTTTTAGCAGGGTTATTGGTGTTTTTTGACGGTTTTTCACTGTTTTTAAGCGTTTTAGCAGAGTTATTGGTGTTTTTTGACGGTTTTTCACTGTTTTTAAGCGTTTTAGCAGGGTTATTGGTGTTTTTTGACGGTTTTTCACTGTTTTTAAGCGTTTTAGCAGGGTTATTGGTGTTTTTTGACGGTTTTTCACTGTTTTTAAGCGTTTTAGCAGGGTTATTGGTGTTTTTTGACGGTTTTTCACTGTTTTTAAGCGTTTTAGCAGGGTTATTGGTGTTTTTTGACGGTTTTTCACTGTTTTTAAGCGTTTTAGCAGGGTTATTGGTGTTTTTTTGACGGTTTTTCACTGTTTTTAAGCGTTTTGGCAGGGTTATTGATGTTTTTTGACGGTTTTTCACTGTTTTTAAGCGTTTTGGCAGGGTTATTGATGTTTTTTGACGGTTTTTCACTGTTTTTAAGCGTTTTAGCAGGGTTATTGGTGTTTTTTGACGGTTTTTCACTGTTTTTAAGCGTTTTGGCAGGGTTATTGATGTTTTTTGACGGTTTTTCACTGTTTTTAAGCGTTTTAGCAGGGTTATTGGTGTTTTTTGGCGGTTTTTCACTGTTTTTAAGCGTTTTAGCAGGGTTATTGGTGTTTTTTGACGGTTTTTCACTGTTTTTAAGCGTTTTAGCAGGGTTATTGGTGTTTTTTGACGGTTTTTCACTGTTTTTAAGCGTTTTAGCAGGGTTATTGGTGTTTTTTGACGGTTTTTTACTGTTTTTGAGCGTTTTAGCAGGGTTATTGGTGTTTTTTGACGGTTTTCCACTGTTTTTAAGCGTTTTAGCAGGGTTATTGGTGTTTTTTGACGGTTTTTCACTGTTTTTAAGCGTTTTAGCAGGGTTATTGGTGTTTTTTGACGGTTTTCCACTGTTTTTAAGCGTTTTAGCAGGGTTATTGGTGTTTTTTGACGGTTTTTCACTGTTTTTAAGCGTTTTAGCAGGGTTATTGGTGTTTTTTGACGGTTTTCCACTGTTTTTAAGCGTTTTAGCAGGGTTATTGGTGTTTTTTGACGGTTTTACACTGTTTTTAAGCGTTTTAGCAGGGTTATTGGTGTTTTTTGGCGGTTTTTCACTGTTTTTAAGCGTTTTAGCAGGGTTATTGGTGTTTTTTGACGGTTTTTCACTGTTTTTAAGCGTTTTAGCAGGGTTATTGGTGTTTTTTGACGGTTTTTCACTGTTTTTAAGCGTTTTAGCAGAGTTATTGGTGTTTTTTGACGGTTTTTCACTGTTTTTAAGCGTTTTAGCAGGGTTATTGGTGTTTTTTGACGGTTTTTCACTGTTTTTAAGCGTTTTAGCAGGGTTATTGGTGTTTTTTGACGGTTTTTCACTGTTTTTAAGCGTTTTAGCAGGGTTATTGGTGTTTTTTGACGGTTTTTCACTGTTTTTAAGCGTTTTAGCAGGGTTATTGGTGTTTTTTGACGGTTTTTCACTGTTTTTAAGCGTTTTAGCAGGGTTATTGGTGTTTTTTGACGGTTTTTCACTGTTTTTAAGCGTTTTGGCAGGGTTATTGATGTTTTTTGACGGTTTTTCACTGTTTTTAAGCGTTTTAGCAGGGTTATTGGTGTTTTTTGACGGTTTTTCACTGTTTTTAAGCGTTTTAGCAGGGTTATTGGTGTTTTTTGACGGTTTTTCACTGTTTTTAAGCGTTTTGGCAGGGTTATTGATGTTTTTTGACGGTTTTTCACTGTTTTTAAGCGTTCTAGCAGGGTTATTGGTGTTTTTTGACGGTTTTTCACTGTTTTTAAGCGTTTGGGCAGGGTTATTGGTGTTTTTTGACGGTTTTTCACTGTTTTTAAGCGTTTTAGCAGGGTTATTGGTGTTTTTTGGCGGTTTTTCACTGTTTTTAATCGTTTTAGCAGGGTTATTGGTGTTTTTTGACGGTTTTTCACTGTTTTTAAGCGTTTTAGCAGGGTTATTGGTGTTTTTTGACGGTTTTTCACTGTTTTTAAGCGTTTTAGCAGGGTTATTGGTGTTTTTTGACGGTTTTACACTGTTTTTAAGCGTTTTAGCAGGGTTATTGGTGTTTTTTGGCGGTTTTTCACTGTTTTTAAGCGTTTTAGCAGGGTTATTGGTGTTTTTTGACGGTTTTTCACTGTTTTTAAGCGTTTTAGCAGGGTTATTGGTGTTTTTTGAAGGTTTTTCACTGTTTTTAAGCGTTTTAGCAGGGTTATTGGTGTTTTTTGACGGTTTTTCACTGTTTTTAAGCGTTTTAGCAGGGTTATTGGTGTTTTTTGACGGTTTTTCACTGTTTTTAAGCGTTTTAGCAGGGTTATTGGTGTTTTTTGACGGTTTTTCACGGTTTTTAAGCGTTTTAGCAGGGTTATTGGTGTTTTTTGACGGTTTTTCACTGTTTTTAAGCGTTTTAGCAGGGTTATTGGTGTTTTTTGACGGTTTTTCACTGTTTTTAAGCGTTTTAGCAGGGTTATTGGTGTTTTTTGACGGTTTTTCACTGTTTTTAAGCGTTTCAGCAGGGTTATTGGTGTTTTTTGACGGTTTTTCACTGTTTTTAAGCGTTTTAGCAGAGTTATTGGTGTTTTTTGACGGTTTTTCACTGTTTTTAAGCGTTTTAGCAGGGTTATTGGTGTTTTTTGACGGTTTTTCACTGTTTTTAAGCGTTTTAGCAGGGTTATTGGTGTTTTTTGACGGTTTTACACTGTTTTTAAGCGTTTTAGCAGGGTTATTGGTGTTTTTTGGCGGTTTTTCACTGTTTTTAAGCGTTTTTGCAGGGTTATTGGTGTTTTTTGACGGTTTTTCACTGTTTTTAAGCGTTTTAGCAGTGTTATTGGTGTTTTTTGACGGTTTTTCACTGTTTTTAAGCGTTTTAGCAGGGTTATTGGTGTTTTTTGACGGTTTTTCACTGTTTTTAAGCGTTTTAGCAGGGTTATTGGTGTTTTTTGACGGTTTTTCCTTGTTTTTAAGCGTTTTAGCAGGGTTATTGGTGTTTTTTGGCGGTTTTTCACTGTTTTTAAGCGTTTTAGCAGGGTTATTGGTGTTTTTTGACGGTTTTTCACTGTTTTTAAGCGTTTTAGCAGGGTTATTGGTGTTTTTTGACGGTTTTTCACTGTTTTTAAGCGTTTTAGCAGGGTTATTGGTGTTTTTTGACGGTTTTTCACTGTTTTTAAGCGTTTTAGCAGGGTTATTGGTGTTTTTGACGGTTTTTCACTGTTTTTAAGCGTTTTAGCAGGGTTATTGGTGTTTTTTGACGGTTTTTCACTGTTTTTAAGCGTTTTAGCAGGGTTATTGGTGTTTTTTGACGGTTTTTCACTGTTTTTAAGCGTTTTAGCAGGGTTATTGGTGTTTTTTGACGGTTTTTCACTGTTTTTAAGCGTTTTAGCAGGGTTATTGGTGTTTTTTGACGGTTTTTCACTGTTTTTAAGCGTTTTAGCAGGGTTATTGGTGTTTTTTGACGGTTTTTCACTGTTTTTAAGCGTTTTAGCAGGGTTATTGGTGTTTTTTGACGGTTTTTCACTGTTTTTAAGCGTTTTAGCAGGGTTATTGGTGTTTTTTGACGGTTTTTCACTGTTTTTAAGCGTTTTGGCAGGGTTATTGGTGTTTTTTGACGGTTTTTCACTGTTTTCAAGCGTTTTAGCAGGGTTATTGGTGTTTTTTGACGGTTTTTCACTGTTTTTAAGCGTTTTAGCAGGGTTATTGGTGTTTTTTGACTGTTTTTCACTGTTTTTAAGCGTTTTAGCAGGGTTATTGGTGTTTTTTGACGGTTTTTCACTGTTTTTAAGCGTTTTAGCAGGGTTATTGGTGTTTTTTGACGGTTTTTCACTGTTTTTAAGCGTTTTAGCAGAGTTATTGGTGTTTTTTGACGGTTTTTCACTGTTTTTAAGCGTTTTGGCAGGGTTATTGGTGTTTTTTGACGGTTTTTCACTGTTTTTAAGCGTTTTAGCAGGGTTATTGGTGTTTTTTGACAGTTTTTCACTGTTTTTAAGCGTTTTAGCAGGGTTATTGGTGTTTTTTGACGGTTTTTCACTGTTTTTAAGCGTTTTAGCAGGGTTATTGGTGTTTTTTGACGGTTTTTCACTGTTTTTAAGCGTTTCAGCAGGGTTATTGGTGTTTTTTGACGGTTTTCACTGTTTTTAAGCGTTTTAGCAGAGTTATTGGTGTTTTTTGACGGTTTTTCACTGTTTTTAAGCGTTTTAGCAGGGTTATTGGTGTTTTTTGACGGTTTTTCACTGTTTTTAATCGTTTTAGCAGGGTTATTGGTGTTTTTTGACGGTTTTACACTGTTTTTAAGCGTTTTAGCAGGGTTATTGGTGTTTTTTGGCGGTTTTTCACTGTTTTTAAGCGTTTTTGCAGGGTTATTGGTGTTTTTTGACGGTTTTTCACTGTTTTTAAGCGTTTTAGCAGTGTTATTGGTGTTTTTTGACGGTTTTTCACTGTTTTTAAGCGTTTTAGCAGGGTTATTGGTGTTTTTTGACGGTTTTTCACTGTTTTTAAGCGTTTTAGCAGGGTTATTGGTGTTTTTTGACGGTTTTTCCTTGTTTTTAAGCGTTTTAGCAGGGTTATTGGTGTTTTTTGGCGGTTTTTCACTGTTTTTAAGCGTTTTAGCAGGGTTATTGATGTTTTTAGACGGTTTTTCACTGTTTTTAAGCGTTTTAGCAGGGTTATTGGTGTTTTTTGACGGTTTTTCACTGTTTTTAAGCGTTTTAGCAGGGTTATTGTTGTTTTTGGACGGTTTTTCACTGTTTTTAAGCGTTTTAGCAGGGTTATTGGTGTTTTTGACGGTTTTTCACTGTTTTTAAGCGTTTTAGCAGGGTTATTGGTGTTTTTTGACGGTTTTTCACTGTTTTTAAGCGTTTTAGCAGGGTTATTGGTGTTTTTTGACGGTTTTTCACTGTTTTTAAGCGTTTTAGCAGGGTTATTGGTGTTTTTTGACGGTTTTTCACTGTTTTTAAGCGTTTTAGCAGGGTTATTGGTGTTTTTTGACGGTTTTTCACTGTTTTTAAGCGTTTTAGCAGGGTTATTGGTGTTTTTTGACGGTTTTTCACTGTTTTTAAGCGTTTTAGCAGGGTTATTGGTGTTTTTTGACGGTTTTTCACTGTTTTTAAGCGTTTTAGCAGGGTTATTGGTGTTTTTTGACGGTTTTTCACTGTTTTTAAGCGTTTTGGCAGGGTTATTGGTGTTTTTTGACGGTTTTTCACTGTTTTCAAGCGTTTTAGCAGGGTTATTGGTGTTTTTCACTGTTTTTAAGCGTTTTAGCAGGGTTATTGGTGTTTTTTGACTGTTTTTCACTGTTTTTAAGCGTTTTAGCAGGGTTATTGGTGTTTTTTGACGGTTTTTCACTGTTTTTAAGCGTTTTAGCAGGGTTATTGGTGTTTTTTGACGGTTTTTCACTGTTTTTAAGCGTTTTAGCAGGGTTATTGGTGTTTTTTGACGGTTTTTCACTGTTTTTAAGCGTTTTGGCAGGGTTATTGGTGTTTTTTGACGGTTTTTCACTGTTTTTAAGCGTTTTAGCAGGGTTATTGGTGTTTTTTGACGGTTTTTCACTGTTTTTAAGCGTTTTAGCAGGGTTATTGGTGTTTTTAGACGGTTTTTCACTGTTTTTAAGCGTTTTAGCAGGGTTATTGGTGTTTTTTGACGGTTTTTCACTGTTTTTTAGCGTTTTGGCAGGGTTATTGGTGTTTTTTGACGGTTTTTCACTGTTTTTAAGCGTTTTAGCAGGGTTATTGGTGTTTTTTGACGGTTTTTCACTGTTTTTAGGCGTTTTAGCAGGGTTATTGGTGTTTTTTGACGGTTTTAAACTGTTTTTAAGCGTTTTAGCAGGGTTATTGGTGTTTTTTGGCGGTTTTTCACTGTTTTTAAGCGTTTTAGCAGGGTTATTGGTGTTTTTTGACGGTTTTTCACTGTTTTTAAGCGTTTTAGCAGGGTTATTGGTGTTTTTTGGCGGTTTTTCACTGTTTTTAAGCGTTTTAGCAGGGTTATTGGTGTTTTTTGACGGTTTTTCACTGTTTTTAAGCGTTTTAGCAGGGTTATTGGTGTTTTTTGACGGTTTTTCACTGTTTTTAAGCGTTTTAGCAGGGTTATTGGTGTTTTTTGACGCTTTTTCACTGTTTTTAAGCGTTTTAGCAGGGTTATTGGTGTTTTTTGACGGTTTTTCACTGTTTTTAAGCGTTTTAGCAGGGTTATTGGTGTTTTTTGACGATTTTTCACTGTTTTTAAGCGTTTTAGCTGGGTTATTGGTGTTTTTGACGGTTTTTCACTGTTTTTAAGCGTTTTAGCAGGGTTATTGGTGTTTTTTGACGGTTTTTCACTGTTTTAAGCGTTTTAGCAGGGTTATTGGTGTTTTTTGACGGTTTTTCACTGTTTTTAAGCGTTTTAGCAGGGATATTGGTGTTTTTTGACGGTTTTTCACTGTTTTTAAGCGTTTTGGCAGGGTTATTGGTGTTTTTTGACGGTTTTTCACTGTTTTTAAGCGTTTTAGCAGGGTTATTGGTGTTTTTTTACGGTTTTTCACTGTTTTTAAGCGTTTTAGCAGGGTTATTGGTGTTTTTTTACGGTTTTTCACTGTTTTTAAGCGTTTTAGCAGAGTTATTGGTGTTTTTTGACGGTTTTTCACTGTTTTTAAGCGTTTTAGCAGGGTTATTGGTGTTTTTTGACGGTTTTACACTGTTTTTAAGCGTTTTAGCAGGGTTATTGGTGTTTTTTGGCTGTTTTTCACTGTTTTTAAGCGTTTTAGCAGGGTTATTGGTGTTTTTTGACGGTTTTTCACTGTTTTTAAGCGTTTTAGCAGGGTTATTGGTGTTTTTTGACGGTTTTTCACTGTTTTTAAGCGTTTTAGCAGGGTTATTGGTGTTTTTTGACGGTTTTTTACTGTTTTTGAGCGTTTTAGCAGGGTTATTGGTGTTTTTTGACGGTTTTTCACTGTTTTTAAGCGTTTTAGCAGGGTTATTGGTGTTTTTTGACGGTTTTTCACTGTTTTTAAGCGTTTTAGCAGGGTTATTGGTGTTTTTTGACGGTTTTTTCACTGTTTTTTAGCGTTTTAGCAGGGTTATTGGTGTTTTTTGACGGTTTTTCACTGTTTTTAAGCGTTTTAGCAGGGTTATTGGTGTTTTTTGACGGTTTTTCACTGTTTTTAAGCGTTTTAGCAGGGTTATTGGTGTTTTTTGACGGTTTTCCACTGTTTTTAAGCGTTTTAGCAGGGTTATTGGTGTTTTTTGACGGTTTTACACTGTTTTTAAGCGTTTTAGCAGGGTTATTGGTGTTTTTTGGCGGTTTTTCACTGTTTTTAAGCGTTTTAGCAGGGTTGTTGGTGTTTTTTGACGGTTTTTCACTGTTTTTAACCGTTTTAGCAGGGTTATTGGTGTTTTTTGACGGTTTTTCAGTGTTTTTAAGCGTTTTAGCAGGGTTATTGGTGTTTTTTGACGGTTTTTCACTGTTTTTAAGCGTTTTAGCAGGGTTATTGGTGTTTTTTGACGGTTTTTCACTGTTTTTAAGCGTTTTAGCAGGGTTATTGGTGTTTTTTGACGGTTTTTCACTGTTTTTAAGCGTTTTAGCAGGGTTATTGGTGTTTTTTGACGGTTTTTCACTGTTTTTAAGCGTTTTAGCAGGGTTATTGGTGTTTTTTGACGGTTTTTCACTGTTTTTAAGCGTTTTGGCAGGGTTATTGATGTTTTTTGACGGTTTTTCATTGTTTTTAAGCGTTTTAGCAGGGTTATTGGTGTTTTTTGACGGTTTTTCACTGTTTTTAAGCGTTTTAGCAGGGTTATTGGTGTTTTTTGACAGTTTTTCACTGTTTTTAAGCGTTTTAGCAGGGTTATTGGTGTTTTTTGACGGTTTTACACTGTTTTTAAGCGTTTTAGCAGGGTTATTGGTGTTTTTTGGCGGTTTTTCACTGTTTTTAAGCGTTTTAGCCGGGTTATTGGTGTTTTTTGACGGTTTTTCACTGTTTTTAAGCGTTTTAGCAGGGTTATTGGTGTTTTTTGACGGTTTTTCACTGTTTTTAAGCGTTTTAGTAGGGTTATTGGTGTTTTTTGACGGTTTTTTACTGTTTTTGAGCGTTTTAGCAGGGTTATTGGTGTTTTTTGACGGTTTTTCACTGTTTTTAAGCGTTTTAGCAGGGTTATTGGTGTTTTTTGACGGTTTTTCACTGTTTTTAAGCGTTTTAGCAGGGTTATTGGTGTTTTTTGACGGTTTTTCACTGTTTTTAAGCGTTTTAGCAGGGTATTGGTGTTTTTTGACGGTTTTTTCACTGTTTTTTAGCGTTTTAGCAGGGTTATTGGTGTTTTTTGACGGGTTTTCACTGTTTTTAAGCGTTTTAGCAGGGTTATTGGTGTTTTTTGACGGTTTTTCACTGTTTTTAAGCGTTTTAGCAGGGTTATTGGTGTTTTGTGACGGTTTTTCACTGTTTTTAAGCGTTTTAGCAGGGTTATTGGTGTTTTTTTTACGGTTTTTCACTGTTTTTAAGCGTTTTAGCAGGGTTATTGGTGTTTTTTGACGGTTTTTCACTGTTTTTAAGCGTTTTAGCAGGGTTATTGGTGTTTTTTGACGGTTTTCCACTGTTTTTAAGCGTTTTAGCAGGGTTATTGGTGTTTTTTGACGATTTTACACTGTTTTTAAGCGTTTTAGCAGGGTTATTGGTGTTTTTTGGCGGTTTTTCACTGTTTTTAAGCGTTTTAGCAGGGTTGTTGGTGTTTTTTGACGGTTTTTCACTGTTTTTAAGCGTTTTAGCAGGGTTATTGGTGTTTTTTGACGGTTTTTCAGTGTTTTTAAGCGTTTTAGCAGGGTTATTGGTGTTTTTTGACGGTTTTTCACTGTTTTTAAGCGTTTTAGCAGGGTTATTGGTGTTTTTTGACGGTTTTTCACTGTTTTTAAGCGTTTTAGCAGGGTTATTGGTGTTTTTTGACGGTTTTTCACTGTTTTTAAGCGTTTTAGCAGGGTTATTGGTGTTTTTTGACGGTTTTTCACTGTTTTTAAGCGTTTTAGCAAGGTTATTGGTGTTTTTTGACGGTTTTTCACTGGTTTTAAGCGTTTTAGCAGGGTTATTGGTGTTTTTTGACGGTTTTTCACTGTTTTTAAGCGTTTTAGCAGGGTTATTGGTGTTTTTTGACGGTTTTAAACTGTTTTTAAGCGTTTTAGCAGGGTTATTGGTGTTTTTTGGCGGTTTTTCACTGTTTTTAAGCGTTTTAGCAGGGTTATTGGTGTTTTTTGACGGTTTTTCACTGTTTTTAAGCGTTTTAGCAGGGTTATTGGTGTTTTTTGACTGTTTTTCACTGTTTTTAAGCGTTTTAGCAGGGTTATTGGTGTTTTTTGACGGTTTTTCACTGTTTTTAAGCGTTTTAGCAGGGTTATTGGTGTTTTTTGACGGTTTTTCACTGTTTTTAAGCGTTTTAGCAGGGTTATTGGTGTTTTTTGACTGTTTTTCACTGTTTTTAAGCGTTTTAGCAGGGTTATTGGTGTTTTTTGACGGTTTTTCACTGTTTTTAAGCGTTTTAGCAGGGTTATTGGTGTTTTTTGACGATTTTTCACTGTTTTTAAGCGTTTTAGCAGGGTTATTGGAGTTTTTTGACGGTTTTTCACTGTTTTTAAGCGTTTTAGCAGGGTTATTGGTGTTTTTTGACGGTTTTTCACTGTTTTTAAGCGTTTTAGCAGGGTTATTGGTGTTTTTTGACGGTTTTTCACTGTTTTTAAGCGTTTTAGCAGGGTTATTGGTGTTTTTTGACGGTTTTTCACTGTTTTTAAGCGTTTTGGCAGGGTTATTGGTGTTTTTTGACGGTTTTTCACTGTTTTTAAGCGTTTTAGCAGGGTTATTGGTGTTTTTTGACGGTTTTTCACTGTTTTTAAGCGCTTTAGCAGGGTTATTGGTGTTTTTTGACGGTTTTTCACTGTTTTTAAGCGTTTTAGCAGGGTTATTGGTGTTTTTTGACGGTTTTTCACTGTTTTTAAGCGTTTTAGCAGGGTTATTGGTGTTTTTTGACGGTTTTTCACTGTTATTAAGCGTTTTGGCAGGGTTATTGGTGTTTTTTGAAGGTTTTTCTCTGTTTTTAAGCGTTTTAGCAGGGTTATTGGTGTTTTTTGACGGTTTTACACTGTTTTTAAGCGTTTTAGCAGGGTTATTGGTGTTCTTTGGCGGTTTTTCACTGTTTTTAAGCGTTTTAGCATGGTTATTGGTGTTTTTTGACGGTTTTTCACTGTTTTTAAGCGTTTTAGCAGGGTTATTGGTGTTTTTTGACGGTTTTTCACTGTTTTTAAGCGTTTTAGCAGGGTTATTGGTGTTTTTTGACGGTTTTTTACTGTTTTTGAGCGTTTTAGCAGGGTTATTGGTGTTTTTT
Source organism: Styela clava (assembly GCF_964204865.1). Taxonomy (NCBI): domain Eukaryota; kingdom Metazoa; phylum Chordata; class Ascidiacea; order Stolidobranchia; family Styelidae; genus Styela; species Styela clava. Next base: position 62,725 of record NW_027556781.1, read on the forward strand.
GACGGTTTTTCACTGTTTTTAAGCGTTTTAGCAGGGTTATTGGTGTTTTTTGACGGTTTTTCACTGTTTTTAAGCGTTTTAGCAGGGTTATTGGTGTTTTTTGACGGTTTTTTCACTGTTTTTTAGCGTTTTAGCAGGGTTATTGGTGTTTTTTGACGGTTTTTCACTGTTTTTAAGCGTTTTAGCAGAGTTATTGGTGTTTTTTGACGGTTTTTCACTGTTTTTAAGCGTTTTAGCAGGGTTATTGGTGTTTTTTGACGGTTTTCCACTGTTTTTAAGCGTTTTAGCAGGGTTATTGGTGTTTTTTGACGGTTTTACACTGTTTTTAAGCGTTTTAGCAGGGTTATTGGTGTTTTTTGGCGGTTTTTCACTGTTTTTAAGCGTTTTAGCAGGGTTGTTGGTGTTTTTTGACGGTTTTTCACTGTTTTTAAGCGTTTTAGCAGGGTTATTGGTGTTTTTTGACCGTTTTTCACTGTTTTTAAGCGTTTTAGCAGGGTTATTGGTGTTTTTTGACGGTTTTTCACTGTTTTTAAGCGTTTTAGCAGGGTTATTGGTGTTTTTTGACGGTTTTTCACTGTTTTTAAGCGTTTTAGCAGGGTTATTGGTGTTTTTTGACGGTTTTTCACTGTTTTTAAGCGTTTTAGCAGGGTTATTGGTGTTTTTTGACGGTTTTTCACTGTTTTTAAGCGTTTTAGCAGGGTTATTGGTGTTTTTTGACGGTTTTTCACTGTTTTTAAGCGTTTTAGCAGGGTTATTGGTGTTTTTTGACGGTTTTTCACTGTTTTTAAGCGTTTTGGCAGGGTTATTGATGTTTTTTGACGGTTTTTCACTGTTTTTAAGCGTTTTAGCAGGGTTATTGGTGTTTTTTGACGGTTTTTCACTGTTTTTGAGCGTTTTAGCAGGGTTATTGGTGTTTTTTGACGGTTTTACACTGTTTTTAAGCGTTTTAGCAGGGTTATTGGTGTTTTTTGGCGGTTTTTCACTGTTTTTAAGCGTTTTAGCAGGGTTATTGGTGTTTTTTGACGGTTTTTAACTGTTTTTAAGCGTTTTAGCAGGGTTATTGGTGTTTTTTGACGGTTTTTCACTGTTTTTAAGCGTTTTAGCAGGGTTATTGGTGTTTTTTGACGGTTTTTTACTATTTTTGAGCGTTTTAGCAGGGTTATTGGTGTTTTTTGACGGTTTTTCACTGTTTTTAAGCGTTTTAACAGGGTTATTGGTGTTTTTTGACGGTTTTTCACGGTTTTTAAGCGTTTTAGCAGGGTTATTGATGTTTTTTGACGGTTTTTCACTGTTTTTAAGCGTTTTAGCAGGGTTATTGGTGTTTTTTGACGGTTTTTCACTGTTTTTAAGCGTTTTAGCAGGGTTATTGATGTTTTTTGACGGTTTTTCACTGTTTTTAAGCGTTTTAGCAGGGTTATTGGTGTTTTTTGACGGTTTTCCACTGTTTTTAGGCGTTTTAGCAGGGTTATTGGTGTTTTTTGACGGTTTTACACTGTTTTTAAGCGTTTTAGCAGGGTTATTGGTGTTTTTTGGCGGTTTTTCACTGTTTTTAAGCGTTTTAGCAGGGTTATTGGTGTTTTTTGACGGTTTTTCACTGTTTTTATGCGTTTTAGCAGGGTTATTGGTGTTTTTTGACGGTTTTTCACTGTTTTTAAGCGTTTTAGCAGGGTTATTGGTGTTTTTTTACGGTTTTTCACTGTTTTTGAAGCGTTTTAGCAGGGTTATTGGTGTTTTTTGACGGTTTTTCACTGTTTTTAAGCGTTTTAGCAGGGTTATTGGTGTTTTTTGACGGTTTTTCACTGTTTTTAAGCGTTTTAGCAGGGTTATTGGTGTTTTTTGACGGTTTTTCACTGTTTTTAAGCGTTTTAGCAGGGTTATTGGTGTTTTTTGACGGTTTTTCACTGTTTTTAAGCGTTTTAGCAGGGTTATTGGTGTTTTTTGACGGTTTTTCACTGTTTTTAAGCGTTTTGGCAGGGTTATTGGTGTTTTTTGACGGTTTTTCACTGTTTTTAAGCGTTTTAGCAGGGTTATTGGTGTTTTTTGACAGTTTTTCACTGTTTTTAAGCGTTTTAGCAGGGTTATTGGTGTTTTTTGACGGTTTTTCACTGTTTTTATGCGTTTTGGCAGGGTTATTGGTGTTTTTTGACGTTTTTTCACTGTTTTTAAGCGTTTTAGCAGGGTTATTGGTGTTTTTTGGCGGTTTTTCACTGTTTTTAATCGTTTTAGCAGGGTTATTGGTGTTTTTTGACGGTTTTTCACTGTTTTTAAGCGTTTTAGCAGGGTTATTGGTGTTTTTTGACGGTTTTTCACTGTTTTTAAGCGTTTTAGCAGGGTTATTGGTGTTTTTTGACGGTTTTACACTGTTTTTAACCGTTTTAGCAGGGTTATTGGTGTTTTTTGGCGGTTTTTCACTGTTTTTAAGCGTTTTAGCAGGGTTATTGGTGTTTTTTGACGGTTTTTCACTGTTTTTAAGCGTTTTAGCAGGGTTATTGGTGTTTTTTGACGGTTTTTCACTGTTTTTAAGCGTTTTAGCAGGGTTATTGGTGTTTTTTGACGGTTTTACACTGTTTTTAACCGTTTTAGCAGGGTTATTGGTGTTTTTTGGCGGTTTTTCACTGTTTTTAAGCGTTTTAGCAGGGTTATTGGTGTTTTTTGACGGTTTTTCACTGTTTTTAAGCGTTTTAGCAGGGTTATTGGTGTTTTTTGACGGTTTTTCACTGTTTTTAAGCGTTTTAGCAGGGTTATTGGTGTTTTTTTACGGTTTTTCACTGTTTTCAAGCGTTTTAGCAGGGTTATTGGTGTTTTTTGACGGTTTTTCACTGTTTTTAAGCGTTTTAGCAGGGTTATTGGTGTTTTTTGACGGTTTTTCACTGTTTTTAAGCGTTTTAGCAGGGTTATTGGTGTTTTTTGACGGTTTTTCACTGTTTTTAAGCGTTTTAGCAGGGTTATTGGTGTTTTTTGACGGTTTTTCACTGTTTTTAAGCGTTTTA
>NW_027556782.1:0-9477 GCF_964204865.1 Styela clava
TTTTTGACGGTTTTTCACTGTTTTTAAGCGTTTCAGCAGGGTTATTGGTGTTTTTTGACGGTTTTTCACTGTTTTTAAGCGTTTTAGCAGGGTTATTGGTGTTTTTTGACGGTTTTTCACTGTTTTTAAGCGTTTCAGCAGGGTTATAGGTGTTTTTTGACGGTTTTTCACTGTTTTTAAGCGTTTCAGCGGGTTATTGGTGTTTTTTGACGGTTTTTCACTGTTTTTAAGCGTTTTAGCAGGGTTATTGGTGTTTTTTGACGGTTTTTCACTGTTTTTAAGCGTTTTAGCAGGGTTATTGGTGTTTTTTGACGGTTTTTCACTGTTTTTAAGCGTTTTAGCAGGGTTATTGGTGTTTTTTACGGTTTTTCACTGTTTTTAAGCGTTTTAGCAGGGTTATTGGTGTTTTTTGACGGTTTTTCACTGTTTTTTAGCGTTTTAGCAGGGTTATTGGTGTTTTTTGACGGTTTTTCACTGTTTTTAAGCGTTTTAGCAGGGTTATAGGTGTTTTTTGACGGTTTTTCACTGTTTTTAAGCGTTTCAGCAGGGTTATTGGTGTTTTTTGACGGTTTTTCACTGTTTTAAAGCGTTTCAGCAGGGTTATTGGTGTTTTTTGACTGTTTTTCACTGTTTTTAAGCGTTTTAGCAGGGTTATTGGTGTTTTTTGACGGTTTTTCACTGTTTTTAAGCGTTTTAGCAGGGTTATTGGTGTTTTTTGACGGTTTTTCACTGTTTTTAAGCGTTTTAGCAGGGTTATTGGTGTTTTTTGACGGTTTTTCACTGTTTTTAAGCGTTTTAGCAGGGTTATAGGTGTTTTTTGACGGTTTTTCACTGTTTTTAAGCGTTTCAGCAGGGTTATTGGTGTTTTTTGACGGTTTTTCACTGTTTTTAAGCGTTTCAGCAGGGTTATTGGTGTTTTTTGACGGTTTTTCACTGTTTTTAAGCGTTTCAGCAGGGTTATTGGTGTTTTTTGACGGTTTTTCACTGTTTTTAAGCGTTTTAGCAGGGTTATTGGTGTTTTTTGACGGTTTTTCACTGTTTTTAAGCGTTTCAGCAGGGTTATAGGTGTTTTTTGACGGTTTTTCACTGTTTTTAAGCGTTTCAGCGGGGTTATTGGTGTTTTTTGACGGTTTTTCACTGTTTTTAAGCGTTTTAGCAGGGTTATTGGTGTTTTTTGACTGTTTTTCACTGTTTTTAAGCGTTTTAGCAGGGTTATTGGTGTTTTTTGACGGTTTTTCACTGTTTTTAAGCGTTTTAGCGGGGTTATTGGTGTTTTTTGACGGTTTTTCACTGTTTTTAAGCGTTTTAGCAGGGTTATTGGTGTTTTTTGACGGTTTTTCACTGTTTTTAAGCGTTTCAGCAGGGTTATTGGTGTTTTTTGACGGTTTTTCACTGTTTTTAAGCGTTTTAGCGGGGTTATTGGTGTTTTTTGACGGTTTTTCACTGTTTTTAAGCGTTTTAGCAGGGTTATAGGTGTTTTTTGACGGTTTTTCACTGTTTTAAAGCGTTTCAGCAGGGTTATTGGTGTTTTTTGACGGTTTTTCACTGTTTTTAAGCGTTTTAGCAGGGTTATTGGTGTTTTTTGACGGTTTTTCACTGTTTTTAAGCGTTTTAGCAGGGTTATTGGTGTTTTTTGACGGTTTTTCACTGTTTTTAAGCGTTTCAGCGGGGTTATTGGTGTTTTTTGACTGTTTTTCACTGTTTTTAAGCGTTTTAGCAGAGTTATTGGTGTTTTTTGACGGTTTTTCACTGTTTTTAAGCGTTTCAGCAAGGTTATAGGTGTTTTTTGACGGTTTTTCACTGTTTTTAAGCGTTTTAGCAGGGTTATTGGTGTTTTTTGACGGTTTTTCACTGTTTTTAAGCGTTTTAGCAGGGTTATTGGTGTTTTTTGACGGTTTTTCACTGTTTTTTTAGCGTTTTAGCAGGGTTATAGGTGTTTTTTGACGGTTTTTCACTGTTTTTAAGCGTTTCAGCGGGGTTATTGGTGTTTTTTGACGGTTTTTCACTGTTTTTAAGCGTTTTAGCAGGGTTATTGGTGTTTTTTGACGGTTTTTCACTGTTTTTAAGCGTTTTAGCAGGGTTATTGGTGTTTTTTGACGGTTTTTCACTGTTTTTAAGCGTTTCAGCAGGGTTATTGGTGTTTTTTGACGGTTTTTCACTGTTTTTAAGCGTTTCAGCAGGGTTATTGGTGTTTTTTGACGGTTTTTCACTGTTTTTAAGCGTTTCAGCAGGGTTATTCGTGTTTTTTGACGGTTTTTTACTGTTTTTAAGCGTTTTAGCAGGGTTATTGGTGTTTTTTGACGGTTTTTCACTGTTTTTAAGCGTTTTAGCAGGGTTATTGGTGTTTTTTGACGTTTTTTCACTGTTTTTAAGCGTTTTAGCAGGGTTATTGGTGTTTTTTGACGGTTTTTCACTGTTTTTAAGCGTTTTAGCAGGGTTATTGGTGTTTTTTGACGGTTTTTCACTGTTTTTAAGCGTTTTAGCAGGGTTATTGGTGTTTTTTGACGGTTTTTCACTGTTTTTAAGCGTTTCAGCAGGGTTATTGGTGTTTTTTGACGGTTTTTCACTGTTTTTAAGCGTTTTAGCAGGGTTATTGGTGTTTTTTGACGGTTTTTCACTGTTTTTAAGCGTTTCAGCAGGGTTATTGGTGTTTTTTGACGGTTTTTCACTGTTTTTAAGCGTTTCAGCAGGGTTATTGGTGTTTTTTGACGGTTTTTCACTGTTTTTAAGCGTTTTAGCAGGGTTATTGGTGTTTTTTGACGGTTTTTCACTGTTTTTAAGCGTTTTAGCAGGGTTATTGGTGTTTTTTGACGGTTTTTCACTGTTTTTAAGCGTTTTAGTAGGGTTATAGGTGTTTTTTGACGGTTTTTCACTGTTTTTAAGCGTTTTAGCTGGGTTATTGGTGTTTTTTGACGGTTTTTCACTGTTTTTAAGCGTTTTAGCAGGGTTATTGGTGTTTTTTACGGTTTTTCACTGTTTTTAAGCGTTTTAGCAGGGTTATTGGTGTTTTTTGACGGTTTTTCACTGTTTTTTAGCGTTTTAGCAGGGTTATTGGTGTTTTTTGACGGTTTTTCACTGTTTTTAAGCGTTTTAGCAGGGTTATAGGTGTTTTTTGACGGTTTTTCACTGTTTTTAAGCGTTTCAGCAGGGTTATTGGTGTTTTTTGACGGTTTTTCACTGTTTTAAAGCGTTTCAGCAGGGTTATTGGTGTTTTTTGACTGTTTTTCACTGTTTTTAAGCGTTTTAGCAGGGTTATTGGTGTTTTTTGACGGTTTTTCACTGTTTTTAAGCGTTTTAGCAGGGTTATAGGTGTTTTTTGACGGTTTTTCACTGTTTTTAAGCGTTTCAGCGGGGTTATTGGTGTTTTTTGACGGTTTTTCACTGTTTTTAAGCGTTTTAGCAGGGTTATTGGTGTTTTTTGACTGTTTTTCACTGTTTTTAAGCGTTTTAGCAGGGTTATTGGTGTTTTTTGACGGTTTTTCACTGTTTTTAAGCGTTTTAGCGGGGTTATTGGTGTTTTTTGACGGTTTTTCACTGTTTTTAAGCGTTTTAGCAGGGTTATTGGTGTTTTTTGACGGTTTTTCACTGTTTTTAAGCGTTTCAGCAGGGTTATTGGTGTTTTTTGACGGTTTTTCACTGTTTTTAAGCGTTTTAGCGGGGTTATTGGTGTTTTTTGACGGTTTTTCACTGTTTTTAAGCGTTTTAGCAGGGTTATAGGTGTTTTTTGACGGTTTTTCACTGTTTTAAAGCGTTTCAGCAGGGTTATTGGTGTTTTTTGACGGTTTTTCACTGTTTTTAAGCGTTTTAGCAGGGTTATTGGTGTTTTTTGACGGTTTTTCACTGTTTTTAAGCGTTTTAGCAGGGTTATTGCTGTTTTTTGACGGTTTTTCACTGTTTTTAAGCGTTTCAGCGGGGTTATTGGTGTTTTTTGACTGTTTTTCACTGTTTTTAAGCGTTTTAGCAGAGTTATTGGTGTTTTTTGACGGTTTTTCACTGTTTTTAAGCGTTTCAGCAGGGTTATAGGTGTTTTTTGACGGTTTTTCACTGTTTTTAAGCGTTTTAGCAGGGTTATTGGTGTTTTTTGACGGTTTTTCACTGTTTTTAAGCGTTTTAGCAGGGTTATTGGTGTTTTTTGACGGTTTTTCACTGTTTTTTAGCGTTTTAGCAGGGTTATAGGTGTTTTTTGACGGTTTTTCACTGTTTTTAAGCGTTTCAGCGGGGTTATTGGTGTTTTTTGACGGTTTTTCACTGTTTTTAAGCGTTTTAGCAGGGTTATTGGTGTTTTTTGACGTTTTTTCACTGTTTTTAAGCGTTTTAGCAGGGTTATTGGTGTTTTTTGACGGTTTTTCACTGTTTTTAAGCGTTTTAGCAGGGTTATTGCTGTTTTTTGACGGTTTTTCACTGTTTTTAAGCGTTTTAGCAGGGTTATAGGTGTTTTTTGACGGTTTTTCACTGTTTTTAAGCGTTTTAGCTAGGTTATTGGTGTTTTTTGACGGTTTTTCACTGTTTTTAAGCGTTTTAGCAGGGTTATTGGTGTTTTTTGACGGTTTTTCACTGTTTTTAAGCGTTTTAGCAGGGTTATTGGTGTTTTTTGACGGTTTTTCACTGTTTTTAAGCGTTTTAGCAGGGTTATAGGTGTTTTTTGACGGTTTTTCACTGTTTTTAAGCGTTTCAGCAGGGTTATTGGTGTTTTTTGACGGTTTTTCACTGTTTTTAAGCGTTTCAGCAGGGTTATTGGTGTTTTTTGACGGTTTTTCACTGTTTTTAAGCGTTTCAGCAGGGTTATTGGTGTTTTTTGACGGTTTTTCACTGTTTTTAAGCGTTTTAGCAGGGTTATTGGTGTTTTTTGACGGTTTTTCACTGTTTTTAAGCGTTTCAGCAGGGTTATAGGTGTTTTTTGACGGTTTTTCACTGTTTTTAAGCGTTTCAGCGGGGTTATTGGTGTTTTTTGACGGTTTTTCACTGTTTTTAAGCGTTTTAGCAGGGTTATTGGTGTTTTTTGACTGTTTTTCACTGTTTTTAAGCGTTTTAGCAGGGTTATTGGTGTTTTTTGACGGTTTTTCACTGTTTTTAAGCGTTTTAGCGGGGTTATTGGTGTTTTTTGACGGTTTTTCACTGTTTTTAAGCGTTTTAGCAGGGTTATTGGTGTTTTTTGACGGTTTTTCACTGTTTTTAAGCGTTTCAGCAGGGTTATTGGTGTTTTTTGACGGTTTTTCACTGTTTTTAAGCGTTTTAGCGGGGTTATTGGTGTTTTTTGACGGTTTTTCACTGTTTTTAAGCGTTTTAGCAGGGTTATAGGTGTTTTTTGACGGTTTTTCACTGTTTTAAAGCGTTTCAGCAGGGTTATTGGTGTTTTTTGACGGTTTTTCACTGTTTTTAAGCGTTTTAGCAGGGTTATTGGTGTTTTTTGACGGTTTTTCACTGTTTTTAAGCGTTTTAGCAGGGTTATTGGTGTTTTTTGACGGTTTTTCACTGTTTTTAAGCGTTTCAGCGGGGTTATTGGTGTTTTTTGACTGTTTTTCACTGTTTTTAAGCGTTTTAGCAGAGTTATTGGTGTTTTTTGACGGTTTTTCACTGTTTTTAAGCGTTTCAGCAAGGTTATAGGTGTTTTTTGACGGTTTTTCACTGTTTTTAAGCGTTTTAGCAGGGTTATTGGTGTTTTTTGACGGTTTTTCACTGTTTTTAAGCGTTTTAGCAGGGTTATTGGTGTTTTTTGACGGTTTTTCACTGTTTTTTTAGCGTTTTAGCTGGGTTATAGGTGTTTTTTGACGGTTTTTCACTGTTTTTAAGCGTTTCAGCGGGGTTATTGGTGTTTTTTGACGGTTTTTCACTGTTTTTAAGCGTTTTAGCAGGGTTATTGGTGTTTTTTGACGGTTTTTCACTGTTTTTAAGCGTTTCAGCAGGGTTATTGGTGTTTTTTGACGGTTTTTCACTGTTTTTAAGCGTTTCAGCAGGGTTATTGGTGTTTTTTGACGGTTTTTCACTGTTTTTAAGCGTTTCAGCAGGGTTATTCGTGTTTTTTGACGGTTTTTCACTGTTTTTAAGCGTTTCAGCGGGGTTATTGGTGTTTTTTGACGGTTTTTCACTGTTTTTAAGCGTTTTAGCAGGGTTATTGGTGTTTTTTGACGGTTTTTCACTGTTTTTAAGCGTTTCAGCAGGGTTATTGGTGTTTTTTGACGGTTTTTCACTGTTTTTAAGCGTTTCAGCAGGGTTATTGGTGTTTTTTGACGGTTTTTCACTGTTTTTAAGCGTTTCAGCAGGGTTATTCGTGTTTTTTGACGGTTTTTTACTGTTTTTAAGCGTTTTAGCAGGGTTATTGGTGTTTTTTGACGGTTTTTCACTGTTTTTAAGCGTTTTAGCAGGGTTATTGGTGTTTTTTGACGTTTTTTCACTGTTTTTAAGCGTTTTAGCAGGGTTATTGGTGTTTTTTGACGGTTTTTCACTGTTTTTAAGCGTTTTAGCAGGGTTATTGGTGTTTTTTGACGGTTTTTCACTGTTTTTAAGCGTTTTAGCAGGGTTATTGGTGTTTTTTGACGGTTTTTCACTGTTTTTAAGCGTTTCAGCAGGGTTATTGGTGTTTTTTGACGGTTTTTCACTGTTTTTAAGCGTTTTAGCAGGGTTATTGGTGTTTTTTGACGGTTTTTCACTGTTTTTAAGCGTTTCAGCAGGGTTATTGGTGTTTTTTGACGGTTTTTCACTGTTTTTAAGCGTTTTAGTAGGGTTATAGGTGTTTTTTGACGGTTTTTCACTGTTTTTAAGCGTTTTAGCTGGGTTATTGGTGTTTTTTGACGGTTTTTCACTGTTTTTAAGCGTTTTAGCAGGGTTATTGGTGTTTTTTACGGTTTTTCACTGTTTTTAAGCGTTTTAGCAGGGTTATTGGTGTTTTTTGACGGTTTTTCACTGTTTTTTAGCGTTTTAGCAGGGTTATTGGTGTTTTTTGACGGTTTTTCACTGTTTTTAAGCGTTTTAGCAGGGTTATAGGTGTTTTTTGACGGTTTTTCACTGTTTTTAAGCGTTTCAGCAGGGTTATTGGTGTTTTTTGACGGTTTTTCACTGTTTTAAAGCGTTTCAGCAGGGTTATTGGTGTTTTTTGACTGTTTTTCACTGTTTTTAAGCGTTTTAGCAGGGTTATTGGTGTTTTTTGACGGTTTTTCACTGTTTTTAAGCGTTTTAGCAGGGTTATAGGTGTTTTTTGACGGTTTTTCACTGTTTTTAAGCGTTTCAGCGGGGTTATTGGTGTTTTTTGACGGTTTTTCACTGTTTTTAAGCGTTTTAGCAGGGTTATTGGTGTTTTTTGACTGTTTTTCACTGTTTTTAAGCGTTTTAGCAGGGTTATTGGTGTTTTTTGACGGTTTTTCACTGTTTTTAAGCGTTTCAGCAGGGTTATAGGTGTTTTTTGACGGTTTTTTACTGTTTTTAAGCGTTTTAGCAGGGTTATTGGTGTTTTTTGACGGTTTTCCACTGTTTTTAAGCGTTTTAGCAGGGTTATTGGTGTTTTTTGACGTTTTTTCACTGTTTTTAAGCGTTTTAGCAGGGTTATTGGTGTTTTTTGACGGTTTTTCACTGTTTTTAAGCGTATTAGCAGGGTTATTGGTGTTTTTTGACGGTTTTTCACTGTTTTTAAGCGTTTTAGCAGGGTTATTGGTGTTTTTTGACGGTTTTTCACTGTTTTTAAGCGTTTCAGCAGGGTTATTGGTGTTTTTTGGCGGTTTTTCACTGTTTTTAAGCGTTTTAGCAGGGTTATTGGTGTTTTTTGACGGTTTTTCACTGTTTTTAAGCGTTTCAGCAGGGTTATTGGTGTTTTTTGACGGTTTTTCACTGTTTTTAAGCGTTTCAGCAGGGTTATTGGTGTTTTTTGACGGTTTTTCACTGTTTTTAAGCGTTTTAGCAGGGTTATTGGTGTTTTTTGACGGTTTTTCACTGTTTTTAAGCGTTTTAGCAGGGTTATTGGTGTTTTTTGACGGTTTTTCACTGTTTTTAAGCGTTTTAGCAGGGTTATAGGTGTTTTTTGACGGTTTTTCACTGTTTTTAAGCGTTTTAGCTGGGTTATTGGTGTTTTTTGACGGTTTTTCACTGTTTTTAAACGTTTTAGCAGGGTTATTGGTGTTTTTTACGGTTTTTCACTGTTTTTAAGCGTTTTAGCAGGGTTATAGGTGTTTTTTGACGGTTTTTCACTGTTTTTAAGCGTTTTAGCAGGGTTATTGGTGTTTTTTGACGGTTTTTCACTGTTTTTAAGCGTTTTAGCAGGGTTATTGCTGTTTTTTGACGGTTTTTCACTGTTTTAAAGCGTTTCAGCAGGGTTATTGGTGTTTTTTGACGGTTTTTCACTGTTTTTGAGCGTTTTAGCAGGGTTATTGGTGTTTTTTGACGGTTTTTCACTGTTTTTAAGCGTTTTAGCAGGGTTATAGGTGTTTTTTGACGGTTTTTCACTGTTTTAAAGCGTTTCAGCAGGGTTATTGGTGTTTTTTGACGGTTTTTCACTGTTTTTGAGCGTTTTAGCAGGGTTATTGGTGTTTTTTGACGGTTTTTCACTGTTTTTAAGCGTTTTAGCAGGGTTATTGGTGTTTTTTGACGGTTTTTCACTGTTTTTAAGCGTTTTAGCAGGGTTATTGCTGTTTTTTGACGGTTTTTCACTGTTTTTAAGCGTTTCAGCGGGGTTATTGGTGTTTTTTGACTGTTTTTCACTGTTTTTAAGCGTTTTAGCAGAGTTATTGGTGTTTTTTGACGGTTTTTCACTGTTTTTAAGCGTTTCAGCAGGGTTATAGGTGTTTTTTGACGGTTTTTCACTGTTTTTAAGCGTTTTAGCAGGGTTATTGGTGTTTTTTGACGGTTTTTCACTGTTTTTAAGCGTTTTAGCAGGGTTATTGGTGTTTTTTGACGGTTTTTCACTGTTTTTTAGCGTTTTAGCAGGGTTATAGGTGTTTTTTGACGGTTTTTCACTGTTTTTAAGCGTTTCAGCGGGGTTATTGGTGTTTTTTGACGGTTTTTCACTGTTTTTAAGCGTTTTAGCAGGGTTATTGGTGTTTTTTGACGTTTTTTCACTGTTTTTAAGCGTTTTAGCAGGGTTATTGGTGTTTTTTTGACGGTTTTTCACTGTTTTTAAGCGTTTTAGCAGGGTTATTGCTGTTTTTTGACGGTTTTTCACTGTTTTTAAGCGTTTTAGCAGGGTTATAGGTGTTTTTTGACGGTTTTTCACTGTTTTTAAGCGTTTTAGCTAGGTTATTGGTGTTTTTTGACGGTTTTTCACTGTTTTTAAGCGTTTTAGCAGGGTTATTGGTGTTTTTTGACGGTTTTTCACTGTTTTTAAGCGTTTTAGCAGGGTTATTGGTGTTTTTTGACGGTTTTTCACTGTTTTTAAGCGTTTTAGCAGGGTTATAGGTGTTTTTTGACGGTTTTTCACTGTTTTTAAGCGTTTCAGCAGGGTTATTGGTGTTTTTTGACGGTTTTTCACTGTTTTTAAGCGTTTCAGCAGGGTTA